>NC_051183.1:2359494-2659494 GCF_013339695.2 Rhipicephalus sanguineus
TAAATTTTTTTATCCTTGCTTGGCCCCTTACGTGTGGCCGTATTCTGCCTTCTGCATGGGACGATACACCAACCACTTGCCATAATTGGTGACTTTGCGGGCAGGGCGCCATACGAACACGCATGTAACCTTGCTTCTCTATAGCATGCTCAAAGCCCGGCTTCTCCGAGAGGAGCTGCGCAAGGGCTTCTGCTTGAAACATGCAGCTGTTCTTGCGCGGTTGAACCGATTTGGTACGTTGGGGACACGACCGCCACACATCATCTGCGTGCCGCGATGACGGACCCTTTCTTTCACATAACGGTGTGCCGGAAGCAGAGAGAGATACTTGGCACTTTAGCTGTAACTTTTGGTGATATCTGTGATCGAACGCATGTCACGCTGTCTACTCTCACCGCCGGGGTAATCTGTTCATTTCGCCCTGTGTCAATCCATTCTTTCTATCTTGAATAATTCACTGCTGGCCGGCTTCAGTAACAATGTGCAGAGAGTGCCGCAGGGCCCCCTGACCAACCGCGAAAGAGGCAGCGTATGATATCAACTATTAGATCATTCCAGGCTTGTAGTCTCATTCTTGCCTCTCAAAAACGAATCAATAATAAGCTGCACAGTTCAAGACTGCAGCGTGAAACACAACCAGGAGCAGGAAGGGCATAGTCTGTGCCGGACATATTTTCTAAGGTCATTATTTAGCAGGTGCATCAATAAAAGTATGCACAATATTCATTGGGGCATTCTAATTCATTATGTAAGCAATATGCGCTTCAACTAATAAGGTTAAATAAGTATATTTTCATCATATGGAACCGGTCAATTTTAAAAATTCAGCCTACGAAAAATAACGAGTACAGTACACTGTGTAACAGGGTCAGCATCCTTACCTTTCATATCCAAAGTAAATATAGAACCCACGCATAGAAACTGAAAGCTCTGTAGAGGTTGCATGAACTAGGACTAAGTGCCTCAGACAGGCTGGCAGACGTTCCAGTAGGTGAACCTATTTTGGCCGAAGGTGCCTTGTCATCCCTGGTGCATTAGCTTTAAAAGGGGTAGCTGATGTCACGTCACGTGGTGTCGATGTCGGTACTTGCTTTCTCAGAATAAGAATCTGGCATGCCTTTTGAAGTTTCTCCTTGTGCAGATATGGACATCAAGACTCATTTCGAGGTGCAATCACATTACAAACGTATGCACGGAACTTCAATCTTCCACAAGGGAGACCAGATTGTTGGCATATAACGCCTGTATTAGATCAAAACTTGAGTATGCCTCGGTTGTTTGTGATCCACAGTGTAAAAAATATATTGTCTTGATTGAAAAAGTTCAACGGAAGACTGCCAGATTTATTTTCAACAAAAATAAAAGATACGATTCGCCAACACAACTTATGAAACTCAACGGCATCCAAACACTGGAAACTCGCAGAAAAATAAATCGCTTAGCGTTTCTACACAGTGACTCTTTCCGGCAAATTTACAATAAATCTACCAAGGTGCGTGAAACCTCTTTCTTTTAGAACAACAAGACAAAATCCTAAATATACATTAGCGCCTACGTTTGCTCGTAATACGGCTTTTAAAAATTGTTTTTTTTTCCCCAGGACTATTGCTGACTGGAATTCCTTGCCAACAAGTGTTTTTCAGTCCGAGGATATTGCAAAAGAACTTGAAGCTTTTTTTAGTTCTGTATGATGTATCTATATGGTGCTTATTGACAGTGCCCTTGTGAATTATTCGTAGACTTCTGCTGCGTATGAGTGTTTCTGTTCACTGATTATGTGCCGTAACACTGTTGATGAAGTGCATACTATTCATGTGATCAAGTGCTGTAACATTGCAAATTTTGTATTTTAGGGGCGAAGCTCCTTAAGGCGGCACCCGTTCGTCCCTCGTAGTCGTCGTCATCGTAGTAGTGCGTAACAAGTCTTACGCTTTGACCTCCAAGGTGGTGCCGGTGGGAGATTTCTCCTGTGCGTTGTTGAACAATAAAAAATTCGCAGCGTGCGCGTTAACTAAAAGCCGAATTCTTCTGTCTCTCATTCCCCATTAGCAGCCATTGGCATGTTCCAGTAGGAAACGTTAGTAGAAGTAGAAGTGTAAGTGTTAGCTAAAAGCCGACTTCTTCTGTCTCTCATTCCCATTAGCAGCCATTGTTTACCTCCAAGGTAGTGCCTGGTGAGATTTCTCCTGTGCGTGATTAAACAATAAAAATTTTGTTCAAAACGCCGTTGATTGATGAAATAAGCCAACGAAAGACGCCAGATGTTTTGTAAAAGCAGAACGAAAGAACGCCAGATGTTTTTCTTAAAGTGTAGTAGTAGTAGTTGTATGTAGCCACCTCGCCCGATCGTCAACGGGCGAGGTGGACCGGCAACGGCGCGAGGACCCTGCCGTACGAAAGTTAAATCACACTAAAAGACATACTTTGCGGGCGATACACTCTAGTGAGCTTTCAACTTTTCGTCTTAATGTACATGATAAAGAAATTATTTCTACGAAAAACGCAAGGCACACCTTGAGCAATATATTTGGTTTTGGGACGCTAAATGGAACCATGAGGCGATGCGAAGCCGGAGCACTTGCACGATCGCGTTCCGTTGGCTTTCGTTAGGCATGCTACCGACCTCGCGTCGTGGAACGCGCGTCCTGTCTTCCCTCTAGCCTTGCCTTTAATTCGCACAGGGCGAGCGGGGAATGCGGTCGCTCTTGGCGCTCTTTCGCTCGGGAGCGGACTTCTTCCTTGCATTTCACCGATCACAAGTGATAATGAAGGGACCACGTAAACCAACAGTACAATAAAAGTTTGATGTTTAATATATACACGATGTTTCACACTCTTTATATTATGTACTGGGCGCATTTCACGGAAGAGTTTCACGGTTTACAGATGATTCCCTCCGTAGCTTCGCCCCATTCATCATCATTCACCCCGTGGATATGCTGTGATTTTTTTTTCATTGCCCCTCCTGCGTGGGCCTAAGTATAATAGGCCTGCAGAATTTGTAAATAAATAAAAAAAAGTCACAGTTTCGCCGCAACGGCGAAGCAATGATTGCGATAGCAATAAATTGTAATGTAACGCGAAGAACGGAAAGCAGCTCGAAATTGCCAGCGCATCGCTCGAGCCCAAAGGACGCACGAAAAGAACGCACACAGGACGAGCGCGAACTAATGCGTCACAGCTCGACACTTGAAGCGCACTGCTCAAACATAAAGCAGGACGCACGAAACAAACGAACAGGTACACACAAGACGAGCGCGAACTAATTGTCACAGTTGTTCATATTGAAACAGCGCAAAAGACGAGGACACAGAAAGACTAGACAACACAAGCGCTGAACGGCGCGCTCCTTTCGCAAACGCGGCCGCTGCAGCGAGCGAAGCGAAGCACCCCACCGGCCGCCCCTTCTTTCCTTGAGATAAGCGCACGAAAGCGACGACGCCCTGTAGAGCGAACAGCAACGGCGTTCACAGGGGCGGGGC
Organism: Rhipicephalus sanguineus; assembly: GCF_013339695.2. Taxonomy (NCBI): domain Eukaryota; kingdom Metazoa; phylum Arthropoda; class Arachnida; order Ixodida; family Ixodidae; genus Rhipicephalus; species Rhipicephalus sanguineus. The sequence goes on from NC_051183.1 coordinate 2,362,977, forward strand.
GACGATCTTTAAAGCGCCCAACACGCGCGCACGTCGCGCCATCTATGTGGCCACTAAGAAAGCATGCTGAATTACGTGGTGTATATAAATAGCTCGCCGTTAGCAGGCTGAGAGACGGTGCTGTCGTGGCCTAACGTCTGACGCGGCGGGCTGGAAAGCGAGAGGTCGTCCGTTCGATTCCGCGCGTCGGAAATAATTTCTTAATTGTTTTTCTTTGTGGCCTTTCTATATATATACATACTTATACATATACGGTGAATGACGGCGATGGGGACGGACATTTTCCAGCCGAGACTGTCCATATAATAGCTATCGCAATAAAAGCAGAGAAAACGGCACTACGTGACTTCCTGTCAGCGATTAACCTTCTTCATGATAACACGCCAAAGATGGCAAGCCTCATCTGGTTACAAAGACAGGCCAACCTATCGAAACATCTGCCAGCTGCATGAGCCACTTTATTAGATGCGAAGCATCTTAAGGCGGAGTTCAAACCGGTGGTGATGGTGGTGTGCGGCGAGATCACCCTTACTGTGCATGCGCGAACCCTCTCCATACACCCTCCTCTCTCACTTTACCCCTCTCCCCTTCCCCTTTCTCACTCCGCCTCTTCCCACCCCTCTCCACTTTCCCTCTCCCCTCCCCTTCTGAAACGCGGGCTCGACATGCCGAAACGCTGCTCCGCATCGCCTCATGGTCCCCTTTAGCGGAGATGGTGTGATATTTTTTTTTTGCTCTTCGTACAACCCCTAACACTTTTGTAGAGCTCTTTAGTTGCGTAAACACGGAGGCCTCGGTAATAGTTACCGCCATATACTTTATTATAATGAGAGCATTTCATTCAAGACCAGTGATGCTTGAGGCAGAAATACTTGAAATAGGGCCGGGTATTTCGATGCCATTACTATTACGTGACCCTAAGCACATTGTGCGCCAATTACTTTCGGTAACTGACGTGGCGGAGTTGCTAACTTGACAACGTGTACAAATGTATGACAGTTGCTTGCTAGCTTGGCGTTCAGAAATATGCAATCACTTTTCGTGACTCCCAACTTGAAACTATGTGCCCGGAAGTGTTAATCAACAGGCTTTAAGCTGCTTCTGTTGCGTAAAGACCGCAAGCTTTCCGCAAAATTACACCTTCCGTCCACGGCACTCACACCTGGTCAGTGGATGCAGAGTAGACGTAGGGTGTCCTGCTAGTGCAAACATTGAGGATACCTGGAATAATACGAGCCTTTAAAAGCAATTGTTGGGGCTCGCGTACACGAAAGCTAGAAAGCTGACATACAGCTCAATATATGTCGAATTGTAAAATGAGTAATTATTAGACAAATGTTCCGGGTAATTATTTTTGACTGACCATGAGTCGACTTATGGTCAGACATTCCAGGCTTGTAGTCACCTGAATGCGGTCATTACCGTTAGTCAACCGACTTCGCCAGTGATGTGCCCAACACCCTGATTGGCAAAATTTTTCTCTAACACTTTCAGACGCGATTTATGAAAGACGGTGTGTTAGTGCATCAAATTTGCACAATATCTCAAGGCACACAATATTCTATTTCAACAAAAATAACATCATAATACATAGATTTTTTTCTTTTTATAGTAACTAATCTCAAATAAATTGTAATTGAATGTGTATTCACGATAACGTCATTCATGATTTTTTTTTGCAGCAGTAGAATCAAATCTCAGGCTGGAAATGTAGGTCAATATCGTTTACGAATATCTTCATTTCAAGCGAAGAAAAGTTGTACTCTTTACGTGGCTTGCGGTAAGCGGAACGTTGAAAAGGGTATTGCCTTCAACGAAGTAATAATATAGAACAGTGAAATGCAAAATGAAGTTAAATGAAGACATATTCAGTACGCAGGAGGTTCGATTCCTCCAAACATCAATATGGCTTGCTCTTTCTTAGCCACTAGTCGACACAACTAGCAAAAACAAGTTGCGTACACAAATGCGTGCGAAGCGTCTCAAATGGCTAATGAAGAATTGTAGCGTGAGACGTCGTTGTGAGTATGGGCACGGAATTATTTTTTGTCTTCTTACTTTGTCCATTTCTTGATACCGATTAACACATTAGAGTGACTTAAAGTAGAAATCTAGGTACTTTTACAGAAAGAGACAGGTAGACCATCAAAGGCTAATGAATTATTTTATTTTTTACGACAGGAAGTTAAACTCAACACTTTTATACATACAATAGCGCAGTACACACCGAGAATGTGCATGCGCTTCAAATTGTCACCGGAACAATAATGCACAGGAAAATTTTCTCCACCAATACAATATGAAAACACAAATTCCCAAGATTTGAGTACGATGATGGCAAACAAGGTATGAGCATCGTTGATGAATAATAATATTTATCATATGAAGTATGATGCATGCGGTATCACATTCAAGTCAGCGAGCGCTGCACGGTACGACAAGATGCTAAACCACATAGCGACATAACATAATATCAAGATCTTATCCCCGTTGAATCAATATTTCAGAATGTACAACCATAAAAAAATCAACGAAATTTTTTTTCACAAGCAAGCGACAGCGGACGGGGCCACAATAATAACAATATTTCAGTTGACAAAGCCATATAGTAACTGTCGACAACATATTGCCAGACTGAAAGAACCAAACAAGCAACATGGGCTCAGAGGTGTAATGTTGACAAGGATGTGGCACTCGGTTTGCTTCAGGAGTGAGCTATGTAATCACTGCTCACACGTCATTGTTATGCAGACTTAGAAGGAAAACACTATTACGGAAGACCCAAACTAAATATTTCAAATGTCAGTGTCTTTCTAGAGATGTTTCAGAAATTTCTGATCAAGTGAGAACGCATGTGCTTGTTAATATGGGCATCAAGACTTATTTTGACGTGCAAGCCAGTGATCGTAAACCAATGCATCGTTTAGAAATTGCTGCATATAAGCACAGAAATCATGTCTACGGCAATAAATAGCCGAATATTGTCGTAACAATAATTTCACAATGACTACGTATTTTTGCCCATACTGTGTCAGTAACTAAGCATAACTATTGAAGGTGGACAGCTACAGACCTGGGCAAATTGTTAGCGCCTAAAAACCGACAAGGCATTCTATACACGCTAAAATGCTACCAAGGATACAAATGTAGGAATATCGTGAGGTTACAATCTTGTGGTCCCTTTGAGACGTCGGGTAAGGTCTATGAGCACATACTGTAGTCGGTAACAACTTAAGAATGCACACAAGCACCGCCCCCAAAACTGTCCGAGAGAGTCGTGCTATCCAGTTTCCGTTCTAACCTTAAGTACTTTTTCGCTGGTAATATAAAGAGTACGCATATTACCGATTAAAAGATCGTCGTCCATGCTTAAAGTATTACGTTTCCCCGAGGTGATGTCGGAATCTTTGCCGAAATTTGCCAGGAAGTTTAAGTTTTCGACCAAAAACCAGCGACATGAACATGTCTGTATAACAATATCAGCTAACTGATAATACACGGACCAGCTTGACGTCACGGAAATAACGAAATGCGATTGGATGGAGCACCTATGCAAATTTTCTGTGGGTGGTACAGCGACGCCTTTAGGCCAAGCATGCATTTTTCTCAGTTTGTAACCGACTATAGAAGTGTTATGCTATGCAAAATCACTTGTGCAACATGATTATTTCTCCCATTAATGGGGACTTTTGACAATGTATTCGATCGACTGACTGTAACAGCTGAACAACAGGGAAACAGAAAACAGGGAACGCAACAGGCGTATTGATCATAACATGTGAGGGATATACAGTGTGAACACCTGTGCGCCCCATATAGAGCACTCTACATATTACCACCTTCCCACCAGCACCAGCCGATAAGTACAAAACAAACGGAAAAATACTTTGGCAGTTAATAACGCTTATATGTCGCCTGTACGCTTAGGAAAAAAATAGTTCTCGCGAGTATTCTCACATATATTCCTTGAAATTTATTCAGAATATATAGCTGTACAAACTGAGTTTTCACAAGGTTGGAGGCACCGCGTGAAGTTGGTCATGCTTGAACAAAGTACGTTGTCAGTGAAAAGTAGCTCGAGCACATGTCACTCTACTGTCTTCTCCACAGCCGAATTCTTTTTATACTATCACGCTTAATATTGCTGCTAAATAAGGGTGAAACCATCATTTTGTGCTCTTCTATCAATATTTCGTATTTAACGACGTGAAATTTGTTACCACACAGGTTGGTGTTCTCTTATATGCTTTAGCGGTAGTGTCGATCACTGTATACGTAATACTGCGGTTTTCATTTCCGTACGTTAAAACTACTGGCATAATTTAATTTTGCAGAGAATAGTGTACTTGTACTAGCTGCGTTGGCCATACGAATATAACCTTTGTACATCACTCACAGCAGTGTACGTGACTACCGGGTAATGCGGCTGTTTTGATTTCATTAAAAGTTTCACGAATGCTTCCCATATCACAATTCCTTCCTTTCGTTGCAAAATTGATCTTGCGCTGCTGTAGAACCTTCTCTTCAGTATCCACTCCTGCCTAAGTCTTAAAATACAAGCTGGTAACGTTAAATATTAAAAGTAAATAATCGAGGTGGATAAACCTTCATCTTGTCGCATCTAGCTGCCACTGAACAGGCGAAAGAGAATCAGTAAAGCATGTGAATTCACTGAAGAATATGATCAACCTACAAAATCACCGCAATACACTTTGTCAAGGTCGGACCACCTTCTGGCGTGTGCCTCAGAGATCGTTGTGGATTTGTACACACTTTAAATAAAAACATTGCCCTTCCGATTGCGTAAATATAACGGACATTAAAATACTGATCAGAACAAAAAATAGAGAAATTGTGTAAATAAGAAATTTCTATATACATGTCATATTCCACTACGATCACAGCATTTCTTTATGGGAATAAAGAAGCGAGTGATCGTTTGATAATCTGATAACTCTGTGTCGTCCGGATGGGACGTCTCCGAAAAAATGGCAGTGCGCGATAGACTATAAGAACGCCAGGGTTCCTTTAGTAACTTCTACGCTGCCCTCTAAGATCATATATCTGCGCCTGCAAAGTCGTATTCGCCTAATCTTCATTTGACAGAGGGCCTTCTGTGAAGGACTGCATTGCATACATTCCTTCCTTCATTGGAGAGAAGAAACAGTGAGCTTATTCTTACTGGATATCTCACCGCAGCAAACGGAATAAAAAAGAATGATCAGAAGAACTACAGGAACATACTGTATCTGCCAGAACGTTTCTTCCTTGGACAAAAAAAAAGAGCTAAATTGCAGCGTTTTATGTGCCAAAATTATGGTGTGTTTACAAGACACGTGGTTAGAAAGAAGCCACCTGGAATTCTTTAGCGTGCACTTGAATCTAAGCGCACGGACATTTTATTTGTGCTATTCTTAGAACCAGTCTTCTTTTTCATAGCTCCTGGCCTTCTCAACAAATCTATATTTGAACCGAAGTTTGTACATAGATGCAGGGATAATGCACTATGCAGTTATGGTGACAATATATTCCCAGAAGGAACAGGACGAAATAGTTTTTCATAGATAAGATAGAGTTGAAATACAAGAGCAGGTTCTCAGATTACAATGCATGGATTGTCGTTAAGAACTTGTAGCAACTGTATATCGACCCCATCACATTTGACAGTTTAAGGCACTCTGTTCATGTTTAGTATTGCTGTGTTGCAAAGTATAAGCCAATATAGTATAACAAACAACTATACATATTATAACGGACCTCCTGTAAGCTACCACGGAACTTTGAGCTTATGTGGTAGCCGAGACGTCCGTATGCATTCCTCATTTTTTGCTGAGAAATATATAATTTCTCATCAATGATGTAGCATATTGTTTTTCACCCAACATCAGTCATGTATGGAGGCTCTCAGCCGATGAACACCTGTGGTGCTTGAGACCAGTGAAGGCGAGCTTGCGTGGCTTGCCTTGTCTGGAAGGTCCATGTTTTTCGTTGACCTGAAATGAAGAATTAATAAGTAAAAAAAAAAGGTAGCCTATATAGCCTGGCTATTCGGACATATTTTGACGCGCCCATATTGAGGTGCTTACAAGGTCATGGATGTCCCATTATGCATGGTTTACATATCACTCGTTGACAGTGCTTCGTCTCTAGCCTAACATTGTGATTTCGTTCTGAATTTCATAGAAAAACTTTCATCGGTTCAGTAATAATGTATCCTGAATATAAGAGTCCATTGAAACTAGCAGGTAATTTTTGACGATGATGGCATGAAACTTTAAAACGGCCAGTGAATGGTGGCACTTGATTCATGAGAGTATTTTCACAAATCACTAACATCGCCAGACGACTAAACTTATAAATAATCGTGGTGGATGTGCAATAGTACACGTGCACCCGTGCCTTTTTATGTGTCAATTTATCTCCGTGAGACAGATGTCAGTTTCGTGATTGTCACAAACCTTGTCTAGAATATGAAGACGTTATGTTGTACTGAAATGATTGTAAATTATGTGATGTATAATAAATTCTTCTAAACAGACGCATGTGTTCCTGGATGACCTATGACCCTCTCTAGGCGTGATGGAGCGTTTCGGCATGTATGAAAATAAGCCACTGTTGTAAAGGAATGATCACTCGTGATATTTCGATTATCACAGCAATCTGTACTGCAAAACGGTATTGTAACATATTAATTAAAAAATAACCTATTTGACCCGTGAGTTTAAAATGACGGCTTGTACTCACGGAAGTCAACGGTTGTCAGTACGGAGTCCTCCCTGTCATCTCGGAGCGCCCGATCACGTCATCGCATCTTCCTTTGAAGGAGCAGCTCTTGTCTTTCTGTCTGCGGGAATCTGTAAAATATTCAAGAAGACGCCAATCATCAGATACCGTTGTTGTTACGAATGCTTGGGTTATAACTGTTATTGCCACTATATACGCCGTTAAAACGTGTGCTGTAGTTAGTATGGTGGATAGCAGAAATATTGAAGTACCTACGGGAAAAGGGCGCTTTTTCTGGACGGACATTACACACTTGAAAAGCGGAGGAAAGAAAATAGCGAGTATGTTTCAAACACTTGACCTGTTACCGTTATGGATGTCTGCATCTACATTTTCCTTTTCAGCATTAGTTCTAAACTCACCAGCCATATACGCGATGTATATTTCTATGCTCACCACACGAGGCTGACAAAATGTTTGACGGAGAAACTGGAGACAGTGAAATGTGCGTACAAGCCCAAACACATTGCAACTGCTATTTTTATTTTTGTTTCCCCAGAGCAAGGATCATCGCAGTGTTCGTCAGTGTCATTGCATTTATTGCATTTACTCTATTGCGTTGTTCTGTTTAAATCATTAAGATTATTATTTGTTGGACGACGTTTGTGAGGATGAAAGAATATGAATCAAATCACATGAAATATAGTGAAGCACGCAGAAGTGCGACAAACAGCGTACCAAACAAGACGACTCCGCTGACTATAGGCTGTCTCGAGGATGAATCAGCGAGTGCACTTCAAACATGCAGACTACTCATCTTGCAGGAATCTGTCATTGCCAGAATGCTACTATTCTGCAATTCCTGTCGACAGTCAGAAAAGGGGCTGAGGTCCGTGCTACTTTAATGGCTAATATCCCCAAGGAGCAGCCCCTTAATTGCTGTGTACCTTGTGCCTCACGTCCACACAACCCGCGCATAGCAACCAACCACTCTGTTTTCCCACGGAGCCCTCGAACAACACACTCGCTTGCCTCCCTGCGCAGCTGATCGCTGCAGCCGGCCGACAGCGCTCCAGCCCGCGGGTCGCAGCTGAGCGGTGATTCCAGGGCGCCCGTTGGTTGGTTGGGGTCCGCCCGGGCGCACGAGGGACCGGTTGGCGACGGGCCATCATTAGGGAGGGCGGCAGCGTGCCCCCCTTCTGGTCGACGGGGACACGCTACAGGCAACGGTTGCCCCCTGCCCCCCCCCCCCCCTACCGCAACCCCGATCTCTCTCGACGTGTAAACCTGTCCCCCTCTTCTTCGTCGTGGCCTCGGCCGCGGAGAAGCCCGACGACGCCTCGTCAGCGAGCGACGACGCCAGCTCGAGAGACGTCGCACCTGTGCGCTGGCTTCGTCTTCTTCTTCTGCTGGCACCCCCCTCTCAACTTCTCCATCAGCCCCCCCCCCCCCCCCCCCCCCACACGCAACCTTTTGCGAGCAGGCTACTTCGATTCTGGTTTTTCGTATTTGCCACGCCCGGCTGTTGCTGCAAGCAGTAGCGGCCGGGGAGAAGAACTGCTGCTTTAACTCAACACCGCCGCCGGCCTTCGCCTTCCCACCCGGCCTCTCCGGAAAGCTGCGTGTGCACCACAGCGCGGTCTTGTACACCCCTGCGGGACCATGTGGTCGTCACGTGCACGGGCGAAACAAACCCCGCTCCCTCACCATCCCTCCGCGGGCACCTGCCACGCGATGCTGTGGTGACTCTGTAGGATAACCCCCAGAAGTCGCGACTGGATGTTGTACGACCATCCCTCCCTGCAGGCAGTGGAAAGCTGCGCGCTGGGATCGGTGGCTGTGAGAAGATTGGCAGAATGATAAGATCTCTTGCAAAACTAGATCAATAAAATTTTTTGTGCGAAAGTATCTTCGTTTGAATGCGGCTCCGGACGAGATACACTTGTGCAAAGAAAAAGAAGAAGTCTGAAGATATCCACTACGGTTTAAATGCAGCCACAGCAGGCTTTGCAGAAGTACAATACGTAGAATAGAGGCAAAGGTGCAAGTTGTTGTTCTTGGTTCGCGTTTTTGCATCACTTTTCTACAGGATTCGATGGATGAATTTTCGTGCGACGGTATCTTCGTTTGTGTGTGGCTCAGGAAGAGGTCCATTTGTGAAAAAATAGACATGTAGAGACATCTACTATGGTTTGAATATAACCACAACCACCGCAAGCTTTGCAGAAAGACAGGCAGTCAAAAGAGATGAAAACGTGCAGGATGTTGTGCATTCGGCGCGTTACTGCGACACTGTGCCACGATATAACATTCTGGGCTGCAGTACGTGAAGGTGCCGGAGACGCTCTTGATTGGGGCGTTGTGTTACTCGCGCTACCTGGCATGGTAGTTACAAGCGTATTGCGTTGACTGCTAAAATGCAAAACCTGCGTGGATGGTTAAGGAGCACAGCGACTTCTCAGTAATGTGAGCTGTTCATGGTGCTGGCGTGGAAATAAAAAAGAAAACCTTCACGGATTCCACACATGTAGCATTAAGTGCACATGATGCGATGGAGGATGCTTCAGTGCATAAAAGCATAAAATAACCTTCTGTCACCTTCCATAAACTGAGAGATAGTTCGCTCTGTCGAGAAAACTTTCCACTAGAAAATTCGCGATGCGTTCTACATGCAAGAAATTTTACGCTGTCAGTCCCACGAAAATTATTATTTGATGCGGTCAACTCTAACTCATCTTTATAATATAATAATTCTTCGTCCTGGTGCAGAGAGGCCGACTTTTGTGACCACCCGAAAGGTAGCACGCAAGGACGGGCAAGGAAAAGCAGATAATATCATACTATTCTAATGAAATTATGAGCTGACGAGTCATTTTTGCGTAGTTACTAATAATCTGATTTGCAATGTGTGTTCAACAAAAGCAGCTTGTATTCTTCTTTTTAGTTCTTCAGAAGCAAGATGCGGAGCAATCTTCTTGCTCCTTGCAGAAAAAAAGAAGCCGTTATTCAACGCGCGTGGTTGCGATGAGGCAGTGGATGGCCGTTTCGTGATGCGAATATTTATCGGCACACGGGACAGCAGTGCTACGCGCGTTGCAAGCCACACGCTCGCAGCTTTTGTAATAGGCGTTGTTAAGCGCGCACAAGCCTACCACCACTCGAAACATCTCTCGCAAAAGCAGAAGCAGCAGGTGTCCTCGCTCTGCAAGCAAGCGCTGCGGCGACGTCCCGCGAACTGGTTGCCGAAGCCACGGCGGCCCCCGGGCACGCGAGGAGGAGAAGGAAGAAGAAGAGGAGTACGGAGGGAGGGGGGGGAGGGCAAGGCCGTGTTTTGTACACAGCTCAAGCCACAGAGCCAGCCAGTGCCAACCGGTCGCTGCACCCGGCTTTCCCCGGGCGTCCCCGGGGACGCGTCATGCTCACGTCACTGCCACTCGCAGCAGCAGAAACTCTGTCCCCCCCCCCCCCTCTTTTACTATCAGTACCCCTCAACCCCCTAGCTTCCCCCCCCCCCCCGCAGCACACACCCTTCGAACAGACGCAGCCCCCCTCTCCGTCTTGCAAGCAGCACGCGTCGGGAACGCGACTGCCTGGATAAGATCGCTCGGCTGCTGGGTTGGCCCTGCACTGCGCGGTAGCTTGATGCTCCACGTCCCTCCCCCCTCTGGAAAGCAAGACGCAGACCTAACCCCCCCTCCCCCTTGATCCCCCATCTGCCCGGTTGGGGGCTGCCCTCTCTCATAGTCCCCCTTCGATTCCACGCGCCCTTGACGACCCGCACGCTCCGTTTCGTCTTTGAGTGAGTGTGTCTCAAAGTGAAAGGGAGAGAGAAAAGATGGTCGGAGCTGCTCACATTCGCCTCCGCGAGAAAGACAGAAAGTGAAAGGAGTTATCAAGCGCAGTAAGCCATGAAATATACATAGCGAACTGTTTCTAACTTAACCAACAGCGCATGGCTACTCTCCAAGTCCTAACGACCATGTGGTGCCGTTGCCTCTGCTCAGGGCGGAGTCGATCTGGGCGCGTCTGGTGCCTGAGTGATCTTCTCTTCAGGGTCACGAAGATGCCCCAGCTCGTTTCCATCAGTTCGTCCTCTCGTGCAGGCGAAGCGGCTGGCTTGCCTTCGTGCCACGGCATATCCGATGTCATTCGGAGAAAAACAAAGCTGTTGCGCACAACGCCCTTTCTGCTCACGTGCGACCTCATTATCTGAGCAAGGAAACGATGGGAGGACTAAATGTAGCCCGTGTCACCCGTTTGCGTTGCACCCGATAGGCAACATGTATGAGAAGGGGTGCACGGAACTGTTGTGATGCAGGCCGAGAGGTTGTGCAGTCTATTTCGCGAGGATGTTCAGGTTTTGGGATTGCAGTCTTGAAGAAAATGTTTCGACCGACATAGTGCAAGATGCCCAGTTTACGAATCATCATGGTTTGAATAGCTTTTTCATTATAATGCCGACAGCGTCTGTGAGTTTGCCAGCTTCCAAAACCATCTTTACGCATAACTTAAGTGTCATATCTTTTCAATCATTAGCTATCACACAATAAATATTGAATGTACACCCAACAGCAAAAGCCTGCGGGACGCGAAATGTTCTAGAAAGATATATTCTCACTTTGCCTGGCAACATAGCATCCGAACAAATGTTCCAGCGTGTGGTTCGTATTGAAGCCTATAGAGTCATCAGCTAGCTTAGAAGCCCTACTCACTAACAGGTAAGAAATTCGCATTTGCTGTGGGGCCTACGTCCTGTAAACTTTTGCTGCTGGGTACAGGCATGAAAGATTATGCGGGTTTTTGCTTATACAAACGCGCTGTACTTTAGCTGCCTTTGCTCCGCATTGACGGCGATAGACGAAGAATACGAGAAATAAAACTAGACGATTTTTGCAGATATTCATGAGTAAGCGCAATATGACAGAGCAGATATTTAGATATTTCGAAAATTGTCAAGAGGACTCTCCCGTAGCACTTTCCCGAGGCATGCATTTCACCATGCTGTAAAATCGTGGTTGTTTAGCTGCAGGCAGCGCTGGTCTATATTTTTCGCTGATTCGATGTGTTGGCAAGAAATCCAGGAAAGGAATGAAAATTCATGAGCTACTCCTCAATCAGAATTTTCCCACTGCGTGAACCGTCCCGTTCTGGGCAATGCGTAATGTTAGTAAACCATCGGTTTTACTAAATGCGTCATTCCGAAAAGTGCTGCAAGATATCCTCCAAGTGGTGGCCACATAATCAGCCTTTTATCTGTCTCATGTACATGCAACAGGCACGTATGCAAGGGGGGGGGGGCGCCCCCCCCCCCCCGAAATTTTTCCAGCCCTCTATATTCCCAGGCAACTTTTTTTTTGTTTTTGCTATGGAAAGATTGTCTGTCGAACAATTAGGCCTTGGGCCCCCCCGAAAAAAAATCCTGGCTACGTGCCTGACATGCAATGAGTGTCGAGTGCTGCAGAAGTGGTCCTGTGTATTTTTCAGAGAATTTCAAGAGAAGGTGGATGTTCGAAAAGATGAGAAGGAATATCCTTGAGCCAACATTCGGGCAAGGGGCCTTGTCTTCTTCAGGGCTGGTATTTCGTCGTAACACCGTATTATAACGACAATTATGAGCCGACGCTAGAAATACCCTAGGGAGTGCATTTTTTGCAGTAACAATGAGAAAACATTCCTCAGGAGCAGTGTCCAGTCGAGTTGATAGCTTATACTGTTGCGCTAGGCAGGCTAAGAGAAACGACAAGAAAAAAAAAAGTTGTCTGAAGAACTTAAAGCTGAACATCTTGGAAGAATTCACTGTCTGGTTGGGTTATGCAATTAAAACTTTATGCACATTTTGACAGAAGTGCCTCTCTGGTTGGCTTAATTATTTAAGACTTTCATGAAAGTTTAGCCCAAACAAAACAAGCAATTCTGTCAAAATATTCATGATAGTCTTAATTAACGCAAGCAGGCAGGCAATTCGACCTAAATTTTCACGAAAGTCTTATCAACCTAACCAGGCAGCCCATTCTGTCAAAATGTTCATGAAATTCTTAATTGTGTGAGGGTTAAAGTAGCTGATTGGGCGAGTTGGTAATTCACGATACTTCAAATGCGAGCGCGTAACTTGAACAGGGACTTCGGAAGACAAGGACAGGGATGCGCTTGTCCTTGTCTTCCGAAGTCCCAGTTTAAGTTACGCGCTCGTATTTCAATTATCATTGTGTGAGGGTGTCTGTTTTTTTCTTTGTTCGTGTTTCGTCGTGTCCGCCCTTTTTTCTTTCTCAATTTAGCGCTTTTCGCAGTGACCCTAGCGGGATAAATGCAATCTCCGAGGCTCTCCCCGCCAACACAAAAGGAGTGTTAAGATTCAGTATATAATTGAGCTTGGCGTACTTCGTAAATTGGGGGTCTCTGCGCTGGCTTGCCGCACGTACTCCCACCCAATTCCGTACATGCAGTTTCACAGGGCGCGAACCTGCGACGTGCGATCAAAAATAACGACGCCCCGGAGACGAGATGCGAGCGCACACCCCAGCGAGGCATCCCAAAGGCGGTCTACTCCCAAGGGGCCCACGGTGTGCGCCTTGTTGTATGTATATATAGGCTCGCGGCGCATTTCCGCGAACGGGTCGGGCGATATAGATTCGGGGAAGCCGGCTGTTTGGCGGCAGCTGCATTTCCCGTGGGCGTTTTTCAGTCTGATTCCGCAAGGGCCTGCAGGGCGGGACTATGTACACTCGGTGACCACGCCTCGCTCGTTTCTTTCTGGCGGGGAGCGTTACAACAGAGTGAGCGCCTCATCTCAACCGGGAAGTCACGATCTAAGGCCAAGTCTGTTACGCAACAAGTGGTGCACGGGGGAGAAGCGTGCAGCCGCGGCATATATTCGGAACGTATACACGGATTCCCGGAAGCGGAACAGTTAGGGCTGGTTCAGACGGGGACCCTCCGAACGCAGCCCGAGTCTCCGAGCCGCTGGCCAGACGGGTCCTTAGCCTCCATGTAAGAACCAGAGATGCGGGAAGATAAAGCTACCACAAGAAACATAGCGTTACTTCGCACACTATACGAAACACAAGCGAGGAAGAGTGGTGGCGACTTAAAATTGTGAGTTCCCATGCCCATGGTTAGCGGCTCAGAAAACGTATGTGTCCGAAGCGGTAGTTTCTACAGTCAGGCCCACATGACAGCTGCTCTACACGCCAGTTCATGGAAAGTGCTCGAGGGATGGCATTAGTTCGTGAGCGAGAAGTAATGCGTGTGTAAAGCACGTTGGTACAGAGCACGTCCTTTACGGTAGCACAACGTGAAAAATGCGAGGGTCAGTGAGGTCGACTGCAAACATAATAGATGCAATCTCTACCTTCGAATCCCTGAACCTGAACTTTCCTAAAGAACGAAATGTACTTATTATGTTAGAACGTATCAAAGCTATTCCTTCGAAACGATGGGCGGGTCACGGTCACAAGAACAGCCCGTGGATAAGTATAGGATTGTGGGAATAGGACTCACTCACATCAGTGAGATAACTAAAGGAAATCTGACATCTCTGGCGGCATTTCGAGCATCACGCCACGACAGTGACATATTACATTGCTGTATACATGCATGCATGCGTACTTGCTAACGCCACACTTCAGTTCGCACATGTGGATTTTTGTTTCGTGATTGCCATAGCCGATTCAATTTGTGATCGCGGAAAGCGCGATTTCATATTAAACTACCTCGGCAAACCGTCTGCCGGAGTCCAAATTTGAAGTTGTGCCTGGAAGGAGTGTGCGGTCTCTTGTCAGGTCTCATTTGCAGGCGGGTTAGTAGTGCTCATATTCATCGAATTTTCGATTTTTCCCTAGGAAGATCTACTGAACCCGTCTCGCAAAAATTCATGTCAAATTACATAAAACATTACAGGTCGTATGACGGAGGCTTGAAGAGATAAAAGTAACCTTAACAGGAAATGTCGCTTCAGTTACCTCTAGGTGGCAGACAATTGAACAAGTGTATGAACACCGTGCCGATGAAGGCAATGAGAGTAGGGTCTTTGAAAGTGAAGGACAATTGGAGACTATGTTAAAACATGAACCAGTCTGGTACCTGTGACTGCAGGCTCGATCCTGGCCACGGTGGTCGCATTTTCGACGGAGGTCCGTGTGCTCAGGGTTAGGTGCACGTTAAACAACCGTCGGTAGACGAAATTTCTGGAACCCTCCACTAGGCGTGCCCCATAATCATATCGTGATTTTGGTGCGTAAAACTCCAGCAATTATTAAGCCTCATCCTGCAACGTTGCATACGCAGACTAGGTGCCATGTGCAGGAAGGGTTGACACAAGCTTGGCTAAGTCATTCCACTTTTATTGTCCGGCTTCAGGAGAAAAACAAAACCCCTTGCGGTTTGAAATGACCGCCCCAGTTATCTTCAGCAACGCCATCAGTGACAACACCACCTCGTTTCGGACACGGGCGAGCAGCCGCAACAGTGCACAGCTGAGGAGGACCTCAATCCCCCCTCGAAACCAGCAGTAGCACAGGGGCGGGCGTTAACCACCCGAAACGGAGGAACCACACGGCGAAAGCGCATGCTTCGTGTTTGTAAACATGAGGAGGCCCAGGTCATCTGCGGAGTTCCTTCGCGGTCCTTCCTCTCTCGAATGCAGGAAAGAGAGGGGATTGCCCCCCGATCGCAAAGTGTTTTGGGGGCATGTTGGGCCTCTGACCGAGCACACTGCCGGTTGCACCCTTCAAGAACTCGAGAAGGGCATGCGCACGCGCCCCCCGAATCACCGGGTGACGAGCCACCAGAAGAAAGGGAGGGGGGGGGGGGGGAGAGGGGGCGTGTTCTCTGCTGCACAAGAGCAAGTGAGTTGCAGTGCGGAGTGATGTAGTTGGGGAGGGTTGAGAGAGAGCGCAGGCTTCCCGCTCCAGCACGGGGCAATGTTCGCGACATTTCCGCGCGAACAACCCGCTTGGCGAGGTGAGCACACGGGCTGTACGGTAACAGCGTTGGCCCCGTAGCGGCGGCTGCAGCAGCCGAGTCAACGTCCGGGGGCCATCGAGCCCAGTGGGGGCACACTCTAGAGATGAAGGGGGGGGAGGGGATGTTCGGTCACTCGCCGGTCAGCGCGCTCCCCTCGCGCCGATTCGCGTGCTTGCCGCGCGCGGCGAAGCAAAACGGAAGAAATTGGAAGAAGATGCATCGAGCCGTGAAGCGTGGCCATATGATGCGAAGCTTTCACGATTGCCTAAGCAAAGGAGAGCAGTGTGTTGTTCCTGCAAGCACGACTGACTTCGAGAAATGCCGGCTTCGTTTTCGGTGCCTTATGACGCTCGAGCGAGTTCGTTCCGCTTGCACAAATGTATTTTTGCTGATCGAGAAAGCAATAGGTGAGTAAAATAAAACCACGTGAAGTGAACCGGCATTGCTCGTGGTCTTACGACTGCAAAGCAATCTTGTGCAAAGCAAGGAATGGTTATTGTATCGGTCAAGTAGCACAAGGAACGTTTGTATGTCGTGTACAGACAAGTTGTATGTGAAAGCCAGGGAGCCTAACGAGAAGATGGTTATCAGTATGATAACCTGCGCCTGGGAAGGGGAAATGAAGACGGCAATGTAAGAAAATAGAAAGGCACGACGCTGGGAGAGCGAGAGAGCTTAAAACACGAAAACACACAAGCATATAAGAGAACATGAGAGGGTCATGTCTCTTTTCTGTACGTCAGTGATGCAACTGTCCCATTTTCAGCGCCCGTTGGCATCGCCGTCCATAGCGCATTGTTGATAGCAGACAGTGCAGCAGTGAGCCTATGTAGTATATTATAACGGGGGGAAAACCCCAGGGCAATCTTACCGAGATAAAACGGGGGGGGGGGGGGGCGACCGCCCCCCAAAAGTTTTTTCCTGCCACGCCTCCCTCCTCCCTCTCCGTGCCCACACAAGAGCAAACATAGTCAACACATACACATAACTAAGTTTCCCGCCTTTCGCACCCCCCACCACCTGAAGGAATTAACTTGCCGTAGGTGCCCCTCCCCTTAAAAAATCCTGCAGCCGCCCCTGTCCTGAGAGATGTAGAAGCTAAGGAAACAGAGGTGACGATAAACGTGGTTTGGGTTCCAATACGTCCCTCCTAATGAAAGTGTTTTTCCTTGCTATGTTGATGTCTCCTTTTACTCGGTGCGATACAGCAAACGGGATATTTATCTTCCAGTTTGCTGTATATTTATCCGGATAA
Organism: Rhipicephalus sanguineus; assembly: GCF_013339695.2. NCBI lineage: Eukaryota > Metazoa > Arthropoda > Arachnida > Ixodida > Ixodidae > Rhipicephalus > Rhipicephalus sanguineus. Next base: position 2,379,916 of record NC_051183.1, read on the forward strand.
TGCCGGATACTTATGTTTCGCGTGTCCTGCCCCCTCCCCCTCACTCTCTCTCTCGCACTCTTGCCAGCATGTTAAGTATTCCTATACAAGACAGCATTTCTTTGCAGCTTGTAATAATGGATAGCCTATTGCTATAACAGTGCACTTGTGCACTTTCATTACCTTTCATGCTGTCTCCTGTTACACACGGCCATAGGTGGCAAAAAATTGGAACTCACTCAGACTCACTCAACAAATATATTTTGCACTGAGGGTCCACTAGGACTCAGATTCACCAAAATTTTCCTCAACCGGACTCAGACTGACTAAACTTTTTCTCAACAGGACTCACCGAGAATCAAACTCACCAACATATTACTCAACCGGACTCACTCAGACCCACGGCTTCACCTGAGTGAGTCGACTCGTGAGCCCGTTGGCGTAAAAGTAGCTTTTTTTTCGATATCGGTGTCAATGCTCTTAAATGCCAACATCTGACATAATCGGTGCGCTATGATGCGCCTTTTGATCTTGTACCTTCACATGCGAGTTTTCAGCGGTTTCAATCCAGTACGGACATTTTTATGAAATACACTACTCAGGCAAGATATTTTTATCGAGACCTTCCCATGAAAGAGTTTGCTGTGGGAGGTCATGGCACTCCTTCCCCTAACTCACGCCTCTGATCAATAAATATGGAGATGACGCATGGATGCTGGTGTGCTGATATATGTGTGGATAATCTTTAGTACAAACGCCAGCCGATATAAGGCTGATAGTAATGCTGAAGATGAGTAGATATATAGGACCATAAGTCGACAAAAAAAAAATGTGGAGCTCACTCGGACTCCCTCAAGAAATATATCTTGAGCTGGGGACTCAGACTGACCAATATTTTCCTCAGCTGGACACGGACTCAGACTCGCTAAACTTTTCTTCAACCAAACTCACTCGGACTAAAACTCATCAAAATATCACTCACCCGGCTCACTCAGACTTACAGCCCGATCTGAGTCTGAGTGAGTTGACTCGTGAGTGACTCGTGGCCGACCTGTGCACACGGCTATACAGCAAACTGAATCGGTGTCTTTCGGTTTGCTGGATGTTTATTTGGATATTTCCGGATGCTTCTGGATATTTATCTTTCGCATCTCATTCCCATGTCCTCCCCTTCACTATCTCTGTCTCATTCTCACAGGCATTTTAAATACCTGTATGACTGCATGTTCTCTGCAGCTTGAAATCATGGATAGCCTACTGCTTTAACAGTGAACTTTCATCGCCTTTCAGAAACTAACACGCATTCTTTATCGATATCCGTGGCGCGCTGCTACAAAAAATTTAAAAAAATGTCCACTGAATCACTGCTCATAAGGCAAATGAAAATTGCGTGCAACCTAAAGAGATTTCGAATTCAAATAAGTGAAGTTTAGCGTTCGCGCCTACTGGAAATCGCAGCATATAGCTATGTGTAGTACCTTACAAGGATTAAAATCAAGCAGAGTGGCGAATTAATGCAAATAAATAGGTCAAATCATCAGCTTTAACCTAACCACTCGTCTTTATCCTAATGCGACTCCAGTTGGCTTTGTTTGTCAGTGCCAAGAGGGAAAGATTGATTAACGAAAACACTCCGTGACGTTCTAAATGCGGGAGAAATCAAGTTGAATTAAGCATGGAACTCGCGTTTCTAGCACTAACTATAGCGTTAACACATCACACCCAGTGAGACGTACGTGCATTGCAACTCGAATGTTAGCTCGATATCATACGAAAACATCCCTGCACTCTCGCTACAACGGCGATGCAAGCCAAGTGAGTCAAGGACCACCAATCCCAAAGCCTCCGTCTCCCGCCATTAACCACACGTAACGCGTTCACTGGCGACTCCTTAAGATTTACTCTCGCCCCGTGCCCTCCACTCTCTGTCGTCGATTGCGAAGGAGTGCGGATCTGCTACGAAACATCGCGTCACATTTCGAATTCCGGTCTTACAACAGGCACGCGACCTCACACACCGTCTCCGCCAAGCAATGACGCTAAGCGTCGATGGCGACACGGCTGCAAGGAGCGTAAGAAGGCCTCTCTCGAACCCCCTCGCCTTCCCTCTTCAAGCGGCCTCTCTTCTCGACACGGCGACCCACCACCACTTCCCGCCAAAAATGTTTGCCCCATTCGTTTCTCGGGGGCCGTAACGGGTTATACCACGAAGAGCCAGCGAGTCTTGGCGGCGTCCTTTCCCGCCCTTTTTTTGTTGTCCATCTCTTCTTTCTCATTTGAGCGCAGAGCTGTTCGAAACGGCATTGGCAGTTGGGCCGCCTCGAGCAGGTGTTCCCGACTCGGAGCGGCGTGACGTCACTCTCGAAAGCTCTCCTTGAACTACTGAGCAAGAAAGATGGAAGCAGCAAAGGAACCTGCCTTGGGCTGTCCCTCTGCGTAGCCTGCATGAGTTATGTGCCTAAATAAATACGTCTGTGCCCCGAGTCATGTTGACAATGCAATATTAACGCCAGGACTGATCGTAAGACAAAATTTTAACCACTACTGATGTCCGAGAATATGGCCTACAGGTTATCACGGGCAGTCTGTTGGCTGAATACGGCTGCTTGTATGGCTGGCACACTGGGCGTTTCTCAAAGCATCTGTTCATAACCGACTCGTCCTTGGGAATTGTTCTAAGTGAAGACGATTCACCAACGTAAACTACCACTTACAAACAAGGAAAAAAGCTTTGTGAACAGTGCCCTCAAAGTTTAGTAAAGTCAAGAGCGAGGCACGCAGAGAGAAAAGGATTAAAGTAGAGCACCGAGTGCAAGGCGTGTTAAAAATTTATATTCCACTCTCGTGGTTTAAGGATGGCGCATGAATAGCTGGAGCATTTGAAGAATGTTGAACTAAGGACGACCGAGTATGGCCTGTCCAGAGGGTATACGGTGTTGGCATGCACGCAGCGTACATGACTCCGCAGCTCAAATGGATGGGGACGCACTGCAACAAGCGATCGAGTCCGTTCTGCTCCTGCAGACTGTCACTTGCATGTTTTCTTCTATGCGTGCTGTGAATTTATTGGTGAGTATGCAAGGCAACAGGATTCGTGACTTTTGAGGAGTTCGTGCTTCTCATGCAGTTATTGGAAAATATCTCTAGAAGATATAAATGCGCAAGAAAATTCATTTCAGGACCTGGACTTACAGAACCAGGAGGCTGCATTGTTACACTTAAAACAAGTTCCGTTATTTGCATTGACTGCGGGCCCTACATAAGAATACTCGAGCTGACGCGCATGCAAGATTAGAGTGATGGCTGATCACAGGTGTTCGTGACGATGACGGGCAATAAAGTCGTCTAAGGACTTCTTTTTCATGCTCCACAGAATATTTATTAGCATGACTCTAATGACTTCTAATATTGTCAACCTTGACTTTAGAACTAGCGCTACTGAATTTCCGTGGCTAGTCAAAGCGCTAACGCGGGCTAGCTGGAACTCGCAATCATTTTTGCAGCGCCAGTCAGATACAAATACACAAGAGAAAAGACACATTGTTGTAAAACGTCTCTAGAAGATACGAACACACAAAAATTTTCATTTCAGGACCGCTAGTTATAGACCCAGAAGCCTGCATCGTTTCTGTCTTCTCTTGTGCATATGTTTCTAATTTGCGCTGCAAAATGATTCCTAGTTGCGTGACTAATTTCAAAAAAAAGGTTCCATGCTTGTTTTTCGCGCACCACAAGTACGTTGTATTAGAATTAAGAAAAAATGAAAGCGAAAGCCCATGGTTCAGAGACGGAACAGAACATTTAGAAGCGGGATATTTTTGGCGCGCAAATAGAGACACTCAAACCGAATCTCGTTTCGCGCGCGCGCGCAGCACGCAACCCGTTCGCCTGCCAAGAAATGGCGGGGGAGGGATGCAGCGTGGGGGGATGGTGTCGTACGTCACGCGACTGCGCGCCCAACAGCGACGCGCGTCGCACGTGTCTGGCGCGAGGCGCGGCTCTCCCTCACCTGATCCGGGCGACGCGTCGCCCCAGCAGCGCCACTGCGTCGACGTCCGCTTGTCGTCGTCTCCGCAGCGCTGCCACTGGTATCGGCCCTGCATCGGTCGGTCCCGTCCGAAGTCGAAGTTCCAGGTCCGCGAGCTGTCCTCCTGCATCTTGTCCAAGGTGCGCCTGGTGGCCCGGTCTTCGCCGTCGTCGAAAAGCCGCCGGCACGCTCGGTAACCGTGCGGCGATCCCATCGTGTTCAGATGTCCGGCCTCCTCTTCGTCAGGCAACAAGTAGCCGAAGCAGCTGACGGGGCGCGTCAGTGGAGCAAAATCCACGCGGCAGTCCCTACTCCGCTCCACGCGTTCAATGTGTGAGCGCGCGCGCCAGATTCGTTTGGCGCCCCTCGTTTCGAAGCGGGCGTCCAGGGCACCCATTGGTCCTTGCCTCCTCTCCACCCAAGACGGCCTCGCTTTCACTCTCTCTTTCTAGAGAGGGAGAGAACGTAAAGGGCGAGAGAAGGCAGCCTATCGAGGACGAGGAAGCGGCATAACCGGTCCGTCGGTCGCTGCTCCGAGAGAGGAAAGTGGCGCGCCAGTTTGAAAAACACGCGTGGACGCCGAGTGAAAACACGGCCCGACGGTGTTGAGGGGGCAACTGGTTAGGTTTTCGCGCCAAAAATGAGAAGGCTGCGCGCGCGATGCTTCGGGCTGCCGCGCCGTGGTTACGCGGGTTAGTGTGCGCGCCACGCACCGCTCGGGCGGGAAATGCACAGCAGATGTAATTGCGCGCACGACGATTAACAACGCCCAAAGATAATCGTCGCTATATGGTCAGACGTGACACTCACGAAAGTTGAAAACAAGACGGTAGACAGATTTTTTCGTTTCATGGTTTCTTGCGCATATTGGTGTGTCATATGTTGTTATTCGTTATTCAGCATAACCGATCTAGAATTTTCTAATCAAAATCCATCTAGAAGTTGTTACAGCTTAATCGTTCTGCGGAGATCATCGTAAACAGTATTTTTAGACGCGCTTGATAAATGCAAGCACACAGTGATGCACAGAGAAAATCACGTTTGTGGTTTTGCGGTTTTCCGTGTCCCTCTGCGTACCCTTGTCTACAGCATGCTATTCCAAATAATAATAATAATATCTTGGGTTTTACCAAGATATGATTATGAGAGACGCCGTAGTGGAGGGCTCCGGAAATTTCGACCATCTGGTGTTCTTTAACGTGCACCTAAATCTAAGTACATGGGCCTCTACCATTTGGCCCTCATCGAAATGCGACCGCCGCGGCCGCTATTCCAAATAGCCAGCAGTCTACAGCATGCTATTCCAAATAGTGCAGTTTCCGCAAATTTTTTCTGCCCTCCCCCTTACCCTCCAAAGAGCAAGCACATAGACAAAACACAACACATAAGTTCCCTGCCGCCCTGAAGGAACACACTTCTCGTGGATGCCCCCAATTCCCCCCCCCCCTCCCCAGTGAAAAAGAAAAAAAAAAAGCTGGCGCCGTCCCTCTCTGTGACCTCACTAGCATGCGTCATGCGTGATCTGTAAACATGGCGAAAAAAGAACAAACAACTCCACTCACGCATTGCCGTTTCACTTGTCGCCATAAAATGCCATACTTTAGTAAATATACGAGAGTTACCTAACCCGTAACGAATGTGAGGGCAATTAATTGACGCCCTCAAACGAGATAACGCTATTTTCGAAATACTAATGAATTAACAAGTGATCGGGTGAAGGCTCTCGGATACGCCGCTTTTTTTTTCTTTTTTTTTATTATGCCGTCGTCGCCTGAGTTGCATGTCGCCTGCGAAAATAGACCGTCCGAAATCTATACAGCGTTGGAGATGATTATGATATATATATATATATATATATATATATATATATATATATATATATATATATATATATATATATATATATATATATATATATATATATATATATATATATATATATATATATACAGTGAGCGCAGAGGAAGGTATAACACTATATATTAGAAGGCTGTTAGCACATACCATAATAGAGAAAACATTCTGCATTATTGTGCTTAAAACATCGCAAGGGATGTAGCCTTACACGACGAGAAAACGTCATGAGACGAGCCCTTGCTTGCAGCGTAAAGATCGGATCAAGATAGGAGAAAAAGTGGCGCCAATACGGCAATGAAAAACATTAAAACAAACACAATGTAAGCATGTCAAACCATTGGCTCAATTCGTATAGTGCGTGAGAAGCTTTTGAATTAATTGTGATTCTCTCTTAGAGCGAAAAAGCTTTTGTAACATTGGACAAAAAGAATGTGATACGCAGGGGCGTAAATCATGGGGACGTCGGCACACCCCCGGTGTTCTGACTGCCAGAGGGGGGGGGGGGGGATACACCCTTTGCAAGTGAACCCCCCTTTCAAAGAGTCCTTTCAAAAAGCGGAAAGTAAGTGCAAAACTGAAAGCAGCGTTTTTCCTTAGGTAAAGGCACTGTAGAGCACCAACTTTCTGAACTGCTGCGGGTTACTTATGACGTGCTGTTTTATGCTAGGCCTTAAAATGGAAAGTTCATAAAGAATCCCTGATCATCTGCCGTTATTTATTTATGTCGACGGTTCGATGGAAGGCATTGATGATAAAGTATGAATCCGATTGCTGGACTATGGTTGCGTAATTTAAAAACAATTACCCTTGAACATGAACATGCTTTACAAGAAAGTTCTCAGCGGTAAATTACGGGAGGCCATTTCTTACAGGTATACACAGTGAGGAATGGAGCTGAATGCAAAGAAAAGCCGTACCTTTATGCTCTATTGGTGCTATAGTATCTTCATGTGCTGGTTCAATCCAAATGACATATATTAACTAAAAAAATGCTAGAGCCTTTCGAGTTGCACTTTTTCTAACTTCACCTACATACTTTGGCGGCTGAGTGATGTTATATTAGGATCCCTCACTCGGGCGCCGAAGCCCATGCTCGTATTTCTTGAGAATTTTGTTTCAAAGCATAAATTTATTTTTATAGAACTTAAAAATTAAACTTCTATTTATAAAACCAGAATAGCCGCCATGGCAAGATGTGCATTCCCCCTTTGTGATCTTCCGGAATTTAGGCCACTGGTGACACACACCTTCGTGGATCGCCAACTAGCCCGATCGTGCAATTTGCTGAATTGATATGCTCGGGCCAAACAATGTGGCCATAAACACAGCGCCCCAGACAGGCACCACTAAAAAAACTACACACTACTTCAGCGTGTTCCGCAGGATTGTATAAAGTTGTGTTCAATTCAATTCAACTTTAACATGACGGGGCAAGAAGCAGTGAACAAATTTGGAGTGGTTGGCTCGTGCATACAAAAGAAAATGAAGCAGGTAACTACAGTTGCCATCTACGTAATGAAAAACTTTCGTACTTTGGCAGAGAATGGTTCGTACGAGTCGTTTGTAACTGTTCCACAGCACACTTCTTTGTTTGTCGTTGTTGCCACGTCGGCTGACGCAAGGTGACGTCAAAGTTCATCAAGGCTCATTATGTACCCTGACCACGCGTATAGATGTTTTCACGTACGTAAACGCATATACCCACGGAAATGGTCCATGGGCATTGTCGGAAGAACCTGCATTTTCACTGCGTTATTTTCGTGCCCGGACGAGCAAAAGAAATGAAATTTGAATTATGTCCAAGAGGTAAGGCAAAAGGAGACTCGCATGTCTCCTGACGAGGTCTTCACTCCACATTTCTCTTGCCGGAATGTTGATTGTAGTCATCAAAAATGCTTCGCAATAATGTGTCTCTTGCAAGAATGTCTTTGCATTAAATGTCTTTGGATTGGCCAGCAAGGCATAATTCATTGTATTCTTATGTTCCCGGGCTACTGGTGCTCTCTCTGTTCGATATATGGCGATTAGTTTTTGATCATAATTAGCAAGACTAAGTTTACATGATAATATCTTGTCTCAGCTAGACACGATGAGAGTGTGCGAACACTCATACGTTCACTTTCATGTTTCCTTATCGCAGTTACAAAACTTAAATGACAAAACAAATATATTTACTTTGCGATACGAAAGAAGACTTTCGGGCAGCCTATAATGTAAGTAGCTCGTCATGCATGAACATCATGAACATTACTGCAGAAGCGCCGCGCAATGCGTGATGTTCCGAAACAATGTAAACCTCGTGAACTTCAGACACTTTACACGATGAATAACAACGGCTATGATAGCAGTAGAACGCGGAAGTGCTCAAAGTTATCTTTTCAGGAAGTGCGACTCTACAGAAAGTGGATGAGATATCCACTAGCCAAGCACACAGCCAAGTGGAGATATCCACTTGGCTGTGTGCCCGAAGGGAGCTGCTTGCTGCTCCAAGGGTCGTCGGGGAGGCATCAGAGCCGGTGATCTGCAAGTGAAATAAAAAAAGAAATTCGCCTGCAGCACAACATCAACTGTAAGGCAGTCGGTCGCCAGGCGTCACTAAAGCAACATGCATCCATTCGAGTGTAGAGAAATGGCTTACCACAAAACGCTAACCCGGTACTTCTTCTTTTCGTTGTTAGCTAATAGGAAGTGCAGAAATGTGTCGAAAATCCGCTTGCGCGGAAGTAAGGACGACAGTGCTCCACTACGAGCCATTTTACTGAGCTATCTGGACAATGATGATGCCACCATTGCGGCGTCAATGTCAATATGCTTATGTGCGAAACAGTCGGAGTGAAGCGAAGTTGAGTCTTCCTGTTTTCCTTTCGGAAGTAAACAGCTGGCGCGTAAGCTCGAAAGGCTAGATGAAGGCCTCGGAACAAATTCCGATTGTCAACAGGATACAAACACAAAATATCAACTGCGCCGCAAATTTTACACGTGTAGGAGCAACTAAAAGGCAGATAACAGCAAAATGCATGTACTATGGAAAAACACAAGTTGCAGGTAGCTGAATCATGGTTAGCTTCTTCTTCAAATATAATCTATTACAATCCAAATGAATATTCGTCGACGCTTTATATAAAGAGTTGCACCTTTTTTGTAAGTTTACTTACAAATAAATGGTGACGTGATTCGATTTAACCAAGTGAGACCTGCGAAATAACGGCGACGTTAAAAATTTCGCCGTCTGCTATAGCAACTTTTGACGTAACGCAAAGCTCTCTTCTGAAGGAATAGCAGATTCTGACAGTAGTAGTATAGTGTCCGACACTGTAGCCCATTATGTTAACTCAGAGTAGTACGTGCATCGCTGATCTGCAGTCTTAATCACATAGGCACAGTACTCGCGGATTGAAATAGGACAATTTAAGGCTAAGTAGCGCACATACTTTCGTCTCCACCGTCTTTAGTTCGTGCCATATCGGCGTAATTTCGGCTCGAACGTGTCGATCAGAGCCAAGATTATCTTTAGAAATCAAATTCCTCGCGACATGACTTGGTCACCCCGAACAATTGCGAATACCAGTCGTTATACTAAAAATATGATGTCTCATTTGAGTCCGTGAGTACTGTACCTGATTAACTGCTTAGAAATTTAACGCCTTCGATAACGGCTCCGTCCTGGGACTATACTGTTGTCTCTACTTGCGTCGTTACTTTTACCCTTCCCTTCCAAGGCCGCGGAAAGCGTTCGGGTGCAAGCGCATGCATGATACCGCTTAAAGGGGTGGTACCACCAAATTTGTGGCTTGCGCGTTCTTTGCTGTAAGCGTTTCCTGTAGCTCCAGGAAGCATGATGCACGCACTAAGACTCCTGTACTCTCGCTACATAATTTAATATCGCCTTTCGATGTGGACAGCTTTCGGCTTCGGTTTCTGGGCGCCGAGGTAGGTTGGGCAGTGACGTAGAAGTGTAGGGGGCTTGGTACACGTGACCACACAAGGCTGTGACGCACTTAGCCAGGAAGGCATCGAAACTCGGCGAGTGATGTAGCAACCGATGCTTTGCCGGTACTATAGTGAACTAGAATATATTCTAGTTCACTACAGCCGGTACGTACGTTGCGGAGGTGGCGGAGGTCCGGAGGTCACCCACGTCACTACAGCAGATCTGGTGTGACGTCACTACAACTTTCGTTGCCCCTCCTATAGAGCTACGTCAGAGATGGCGCGCAAGCGATGGGTTTCGATCGGGAGAATGGGCATTTAAGTACACTTTGGAAGTGAATCAAAATATATTGTTACGGAGAGGAAGTGAAGGAAGACGAAGGGCTGAAGAGCCTGACTGGCGCGAGTGTGGCGGTCAGCCATCTTGACTCTTTTACTGATTCCTTTCTGTAAATACATATTTTATATACTCATACAACCCCGTATCATATTGGTGGACGTGCTGGGTACTTCAGCAGGCAACGGAGCTCCGCAGCGGACGTCGCATCGCCCTCCAAACCATGGCTAACGTTGAGCCTCCTGCATCAACGTCGCCATCACCACCACTTTTGTACCACCTAAGGATCCCGGTACGTTCTGTGGGACCGATGGCGTCGACGTTGAAGACTGGTTGGCCATGTTTGAACGCGTGAGTGTACCGAACAGATGGGATCCCACACTTCAGCTGGCCAACGTGTTATTTTACTTGAGGGGCACTGCGAAGGTGTGGTACGAAAACAACGAAGAAGAACTCACTAGCTGGGACCAATGCAAAGAAAAGTTGCGAGAGGTATTTGGCAAACCCGCCGGCCGTAAGATCGCCGCCAAAAAGGAACTGGCCTGCCGTGCTCAATTCTCCACGGAATCGTACCTCTCCTATATTCAGGACGTGCTCGCTCTCTGCCGAAAGGCCGACAGTGACATGACGGAAAGTGAAAAGGTCGGGCATGTGCTGAAGGGGATCGCCGACGATGCATTCAACATCCTGATGTGGAAGGGCTGTTCGACCGTGGATGCGATCATCAAAGATTGTCGTCAGTTCGAGCAAGCAAAAAGCCGCCGCATTCTGCAACCGTTCGCCCGACTTCCAAACACCGCTGCCACGTCGACGTGTGAAGAGCAGTCAACACCGCAACATCCTTCGCCGCCGGAAGACTTGACACGAATTGTTCGTCGTGAACTGGAAGCGATGGCGCCCTCAGCATTCTATTCGCGCAGCACCGATGCCACCCCCGTTACCGTTCCTCTTGTTCAAGCCATCGTTCGTCAGGAGCTGGAAAATATCGAAGTGCATTCTGTGTGTTCTGTCGCCACGCCCAGAGTCAGCGAACGCCTTTCTGCCACATCCTCCTCAAACCGACGATTCTCTCCACGTTCTCGCAACCCGGCTGAGTGGCGAACTGCAGATGACCGCCCAATATGTTTCACCTGCCACCGCGCTGGACATATTGCCCGCTACTGCCGCAGCACATGGTCCTCGGCCCCTCGTGCAACGACCAATATGACCCGTTTTGACAGTAATGCCCACCATTTTTCACCCGCTCCTGAGTCCAACGCCGCTGACAATGCCGCTAGGAACACTTGGTACAGCCGCTCGCCTTCGCCACGTGGACACCAATCTCGTTCGCCGCAAACACGTCGCCCATCGTCCCGTTCGCCACAGCCACGACGCCTATCGTCCCCCGTGGCTTTCGGGCGCACCATTTCGGAAAACTAAGAAATGCAGCCCCCGGAGGTGGCGCTGCATTGACGACTACGGCAGCAAATCCTCTCTCTGTACCCACCAGACGAAGTGTCATCGACGTTAAAGTAGACGGCGTACCTATTCAAGCACTTGTCGACACGGGAGCGAACCTATCTGTAATGAGTTCACGGCTACGCACACGTTTAAAGAAAGTCCTCACACCAGCAGCTACACAAGTGCTCCGTGTGGCCGATGGCGGCACGCCAATCGTTCTTGGTATGTGTACTGCCCGCTTAAGTATAGTCGACCAACCTACTTCAGTCATATTCGCCGTGATTGACCGCTGCCATTACGACGTTATCCTTGGACTGGACTTTTTGTCAAATCACTCTGCTCTCATCGATTGCGCTACCGGCGTCCTTCAGCTAGAACTGCCTCAGCTCGTCGCTGCTTCCAACACTACCCCGCCGCGACTGTGCTCTCTTCAAGACGTGCGTCTCCCACCTCAGGCAGCCACCTACGTCGTTCTGACAGCAGAGCCGCAGGTTCCCGACGGTGAATATGTCCTCTATCCCCTCGTTGACATTCTTTTGAGCCGGAACGTTGCCGTTCCGCATACACTCGTCACTGTCACCGACAACCGTACCTCGCTACCACTTCTAAATTTCAGCTTGTGCCCTCAAGTACTTCCTCGTGGCATGTTCTTGGCCAACATATCTGATGCTGACGAATTTGAAATTGCAGCTCTCAGCGCCGAGACTGATTTATTTGCGCCTACTGCGACTCACAGCTCATCTTCTTTGCCGGCTGATTTCTCGAAGATGATTGCCCCGGACCTCAACCCTGCACAGGCCAATGACATACGTCGCCTCCTCGCGTCGTACAGTGACATTTTTGATCTTGACGACAGACCTCTAGGGCAAACGTCCGTCGTTCAGCACCGTATAAACAGCGGTGACGCAAGTCCTATTCGTCGGCGCCCCTATCGTGTCTCCCACACTGAGCGCAGAGTGATCCAAACGGAAGTCGAGAAAATGCTTAGCAAAGGTGTCATCGAACCGTCAGACAGTCCTTGGGCCTCCCCTGTCGTCCTTGTAAAGAAAAAAGATGGTAGCTGGCGCTTCTGCGTTGACTATCGCCACTTAAACAAGATCACCCGCAAAGACGTATACCCGCTACCACGCATCGATGACGCGTTGGACTGTCTGCACGGAGCTACATACTTCTCGTCTATTGATCTTCGGTCCGGCTACTGGCAGATTTCTGTCGATGCAATGGACCGCGAGAAGACTGCCTTCGTAACACCTGATGGCTTATACCAGTTCAAGGTCATGCCCTTTGGCCTATGCAATGCTCCTGCGACATTCGAACGGATGATGGACTCTCTGTTGCGAGGTTACAAGTGGTCTACTTGTCTTTGTTACCTTGACGGTCTTTTCTTCCACCTTCGACAGCCACCTGACGCGTCTCGCTGCAATTCTCGCAGTCTTCAGAACAGCCGGACTTCAACTGAATTCCAAGAAATGCCAGTTTGGCCGCCGGGAGATTACCGTGCTGGGTCATCTTGTAAACGCTGACGGCGTCCAACCAGATCCTGAAAAGATCCGCGCTGTTCGCACCTTTCCTGTGCCCCGCTCTACTTCTGACGTGCGGAGCTTCATCGGCCTATGCTCTTACTTTCGTCGTTTTGTGAAGAACTTCGCCGACATTGCTAGGCCACTAACAGATCTGCTGAAGAAAGACACCACATTCTCATGGGGCCCTGAGCAGGCTCAAGCGTTCACCGCTCTCATTGGCTTCTTGACTACTCCCCCCGTACTTGCCCACTTTGATCCATCTGCTCCAACAGAAGTTCGTACCAACGCCAGCAGGCACGGTATCGGAGCAGTTCTCGCTCAACGGCAGCACAGTCAACAGTGCGTGATAGCTTACGCCAGTCGCCTGCTCTCTTCCCCCGAGAGAAATTATTCCATCACCGAAAGAGAGTGCTTGGCTTTAGTCTGGGCTGTCGCTAAGTTCCGGCCATACCTATTTGGCCGCATGTTCTCCGTCGTTACGGACCGCCACGCTCTCTGCTGGCTCACTTCTCTGAAGGACCCGACCGGACGTCTTGGTCGCTGGGCTTTGCGGCTCCAGGAATTTTCGTTCACAATCACCTACAAGTCTGGACGTTTGCACAAGGATGCAGACTGTCTTTCTCGTCATCCGGTGGATCCTCCTGACCCCGCTGCGCATGATCCGGACAGCTGCGTAATGGCTTTTACTGACGTGAGCGACATGCGCACCGAACAACGTCGGGATGAGTCATTGCGCACCATCATCGATGCCATCCAGTCTGGCAGCACCGACGCCGCATTCCGTATGTTCGTGTTGCATAACGGCATCCTCTACCGCCGCAACGTCAGCATTGAAGGCCCTGAGCTCCTGCTTGTCGTTCCTCGCCATCTACGGCCCGTCATACTTGAACAACTTCACGACGCACCGACGGCGGGACATCTCGGAGTTTCGCGCACATACGACCGCGTGCGACGTCGGTTCTTCTGGCCTGGGCTATACCGCTCCGTGCGTCGTTATGTTGCTACTTGCGACCTATGCCAACGCCGGAAAAGGCCTTCTCTGCCGCCTGCTGGATTTCTACAACCAATTGAAGTTCCCTCGGAACCATTCCATCGCGTCGGCCTTGACCTGCTTGGCCCTTTTCCGACGACGACTTTGGGAAATAAGTGGATCGCGGTCGCTACAGATTATGCGACACGTTACGCCATCACGAAGGCCATGCCAACTAGTTGCGCCACTGACGTCGCGGATTTTCTTCTTCACGACGTCATCCTCCTCCACGGTGCACCCCGACAGCTGCTGACGGACCGCGGCCGCTCTTTCTTGTCGAGAGTTGTCGACGACCTACTTAGATCTTGTGCCACAGAGCACAAGCTGTCTACCGCCTACCATCCACAGCTAGACTAATGGACTTACTGAACGTCTTAACCGCACACTCACAGAGATGCTTTCCATGTACGTCTCTCAAGATCATCGCGACTGGGACGCCACGTTGGCCTATGTGACTTTCGCATATAATTCCTCTAGACATGACACCACGGGATTTTCACCTTTTTATCTTTTGTATGGTCGCCACCCCATATTGCCGTTTGACACCGTCTTACCTTCCGCGCCATCTGTTACCATGTACGCTCACGACGCTATTGACCGGGCTCACATGGCTCGTCAAGTCGCCCGATCTCGTCTCGCCACGTCGCAGGAGATGCAGAAAGCCCGCTATGACCACCGGCATCGTAATATGAAGTTTGCCGCAGGTGATTGGGTGCTCCTTTGGTCACCATGTCACCGTGTAGGACTCTCCGAGAAACTCCTGTCCCGCTACACAGGACCCTACCAAGTCTTGCGTCAAGTTAGCGACGTGAATTACGAGATTGCGCCGTTGCACTTCGATTCGTCAAGTACGCCACCTGTTGACATTGTGCATGTTTCGCGGATGAAGCCCTACTTCTCTCGCAATTCATCGCCGGACCTGCGCCGAGACGGCGCTACAACGCCCGGGGGTCCTGTTACGGAGAGGAAGTGAAGGAAGACGAAGGGCTGAAGAGCCTGACTGGCGCGAGTGTGGTGGTCAGCCATCTTGACTCTTTTACTGATTCCTTTCTGTAAATACATATTTTATATACTCATACAACCCCGTATCAATATTCTACACGTTTGCTGTGTCCGACCCTTCGCGTGGAGTGTTTTTGCATACAGAGGAAACCCACAACAGGCTTGTTATAGCCTCGAAATTTAATGGCACCACCCCTTTAACGATGGCGTAGGTCTTTGCTACTCCAAAATAACAAAGAACCCGAGCGTTGCCGTACTCCATTTGTGCAAGTGAAGTCCATGTCCTCTAATAATTCATCTGACCAGGATGAACTGCACTACAAGCTCGATCTGATTATGGAATGAGATATGCACCAGGCTAAAGAACAACAGCAATGAAGAGGCAGATAAGATGGGCGAGTTGGTTTGGCTTCATACTGAAGTAAAAGGGCAGCGCCGAAATGAATACAAAGGGCGAGATGAAGACAGTTGTGAGCACAGCGCATGTCCTGTCTTCATCTCATCCTTTGTATTCCTCTTGGCGCTGCTCTTTTACAGAAAATGAACAGAAAATGACCCTTGATGTATATCGTGCCTAATGATATATCTTGTTTCAACATTCTTAAACACCACCGGTGACTAGCAGAAACGTTCCACTATTTCATATACACAGCTATTAAAGAGGTGTGCAGTACACCCTGTAGAAAAATACTATATATTCTCTGATTTCTATAGTTCTCCTATCTCCGGCAAACATTTGTTGTTTATTTACTAGATAACTTGCGGCAGTCCGTTAGGGTGTCCTTGGCCGCCCTTGAATGGGTTAATTAAGGGGGTCAGGGCTCCAAGGATCTCAGCTGCCCGTCGTGCTCGCAGCACGAGTCCTACTTGCTGCTACGTTTCGGTCGTTACTTGTTCATCTGCGGATTCAGGCTGAATCATTAACGTGACGTATTCGCTTGCAAAAGTAGCGAGGCGTGCTGGTTGATGATCCACGTGCGATATGTCCGGCGCAAGATGTGATAGCGCGCGCCACATGTTCAAGCACCGGATGTATCGAACAGAATACCTGAGGCTGGTGCTAACACTGGGACGCGCGACGAGTGGCTTTGTCGTTTCATTTAAATCTATCCTGAACTGCTTGACGAGGCGCCTTGTTGAAGCAGTTGGGCGCGTGGAACAACAGTGCTTTTCGCCTTAAGTCGTCCATGCTTGTAAGGAACACACTTACCTATAACGAACAACGGCCCGGAGAGACCAGTCTCGTTCGACTCTGGCAATACGCAAAATAGGAAAGTGCTCACGGAAGGTGCGACCTGCCGATCTGCCCTGGGAAGTAAGCTGGCGACCCTGGATCAGGCCCGGTGAGCTGCTGCGGCCACGGGGCCCTGGAAGAGGGGCCTCGCCCATGGTAATCCATATACTGCTTTGTTTCATTGAAGCTTATTCTTATCCTTCTTGGACGTGAATTTGTCTTGAAGATTCAGCTGCGAAACAGAATAGTGACGATCGGACACCGCCCTTCTCGCGAACGATGGTACACGTTTTGTGCGAAATATCAGGTTCACTTCATATCCCTCACCATCCGATTGCACATTTAGAAAGCGACACACATTTATGAGATATGAATGTGCTATATCGCAGTTAAAAAACGGAAAAGAGTGGGGTTATAATTGGTGGAAACAATTAACATTGTTCTCCTCGTTAAATTGTTAGTTTTAGGGGTGAAGAACCTTAAGGCCGAGGCTTATCCGTCCGATTGGCGTCCGTGCTCACGGCACAGCACCTTGTAAAATCGAAACATCAGGCTTAACAATAGACTAACATCAATTGTAATTGTGGCGAAACAATATACAACACCTACAAGCACAAACCCGTTATACTACTCGGCGACTCCAACGTACACATTATGGACCTTAAGACCCAGCTTTGTCGTCGATTCTCACTGTCCGCTGTCGCGGTATATAGAAAATCGTTGCTATAGTCGAAACATGTGAATTAAAAAAGGCTTACGATAGACGAAAATCAGTCATATTTGTGACAGAGGAATATAAAACACCTACAAGCACAAACCCTTTATACTAGTCGGCGACTTCAACGTAGACATTATGCACCTTAGGACCTAGCTTTGTGGTCGACTCTTTATGTCACTTTATGTCACTCAATTTACATTATATGGGGCAACGCTCGGGTAACGTACGGTTACTCACCGCTACGATACCTGAAGAGCGTCGCCCACTCGTCATGATTCACTTCGTGGAGATGCGTGGATTTTTTTAGGATTTCATTGCATACAAGCTGTATAAACTGGCGGTCTTTTGAAGCATGTGTACCCCGGCACATATTTAGAACTGCTACCTTCCCACATAATCTGATCTCATTAATGAGCTTTTTTTTTCTCTGTGTTGGTTATGGCTGCCATTTTATGGACAGGCGCTTCCATGCTTAGAATGAAAGCGATTGCAAATATTACGCTTGCCGTGCTTTCATGGCAGAATTACGACAGTTTATGCAGAAAATGTTGAGTAAAAATTGCCGAAAATGGACCGTTTTTGACGCTTCACTTAAGTTTCCCAAAGTTTACCCGCCCCTGTTCGTTAGCGCATTGTATTTAGAGTGCTGATAGGGAAATCTTACCTAATAATTTTAGAGAACAAAAAGGCAGCGCGGACTTGGGACAATAATAGCGAAAGTTGGGGTGGTTCATGCTTGGGATGTAAAAACAGCGCAAAATATAGACAAGGACAGAGGAAGAGACGACACCGCGCTGAACTTGCAACTAAACTTTATTGGAAAGTACACGCACATATACGTACACGCATACGTACACGCAGACTTGGGACAAAAGATGTGAGGACGCGATGCAAGCGCTGACTGACAGCTGCTTTTTATTTCTTAATGATAGCACCCGTAGCAAAAAATGACGTGATGAGTAAAAGCATTAAAAAGAGTTTCAGGGGATCAGGTTAATCAAAAATTGCGCTTCTTTATCATGCAAAGCGATATGTGCTTGCGTGCACATGCTTGCATTTACGCATGTTTCAACTATCGCTACGTGGATTCAGCTTTCATTTGTGGACAGTACTTTAGTTTGCTAAAACTGACATTCAACAGAACGGAATGCATTGTAATTCGGGCCAATATGGGTTAATGATCTTTCTGCATAAATGGTAGATGGGAAAGATAGTTGCAGTCTATTTAAAATTTCGTTATTTCGTATTTTTCGGTAAAATTTCGGTCAGACAGCAGAAAGATATTACAAGTCGTTCTAAAATATTCTGCAGAACTATTTCACTTTAATCCCAGTGCACTGTTGTATAGTAGCTACTGTTGATGTAGCCTTTTGTACCTCTCATCTTGGTTCATGTTTCGTGTTTGTCTTCTGCAACTTGTTCCACTTGCATAAGCTAAGCAGGAATAGAAAAACACAAACAGCCGTTCTTATGAACAAAATGATAAGCACAAATAAATAGGCAATTCTCGATAATCCTGGCGTAGTTCAACCAAGGTATTAAACCCTGGCGCAGCATGCGGACACCGTCATCACAAGTTAGTAATAATCTTCGAACAGGTTAGAAATTTTTCTTTGATATATTTCTTGGGCAGGAAAGGGTAAACCCCGTATGTTTTGCAGTGCGATCTGCGACAAAGTGCCCCTCTCCGCCCTCGTAATTTATTTCTAAACGAAAACCGACTGCAGGTGGCGTGATCAGCGCTTAAGTGCACCTATTTGGGGGCAAGAGGGGTGACCTCCAAACTATCGCGCCATGGCAGAACCGTCTGAGGCGAAGAATTTCCGATCTTCGCCGAACTGTAAGCGGAAGTCTGCAGATGACTCACCCTGTGGGAGCGTCGGTGGCGAGAGCATTGCAAAACGGGTCCGGTATTCATGCACCTTCCGTTGCACCGCGCGTCCCTCTTTGTAACGCAGTGTACATGCCATATTTGTTTTTGTGTGGATTTACGCCGCAAGAGCAGTGCTGTAGGTTCATGAGGGACAGCGAAGGTGGGAGGGGCGTTTCTGTTGCACGATGACACAACAGTATTGGAATTGGTCGCTTGCAGTGCTTGAAGTCGTTGTCAAGGGAATGGATTGCGTGGAGGATAGCTCTGCAGCTATCTCGCACACACACACACACACACACACACACACACACACACACACACACACACACACACACATATATATATATATATATATATATATATATATATAATATGTGTGTGTGTGTGTGTTTTGATGAACTTCAAGGGGTGAAAGATAAGATGTGACGTAACTGCGCTAAACTTTTTAGATAAAATGTGGCAGCATTCTGGATAACTTTATTTTAGTTTATGACGTATGTCTGGACTGCAAAAGTATTCTATTAACTGCATCACTCAAAGCTTCAGGCCAAGCCAAAACCTATATCGCAAGAAAATAAAGCAAGAACTTTGATTCCTTAAATTCAGAGATATACCTTTTTTTTTTCTCCTAAATCAAGTGCTCGGTAATGTTTTCGCAAGGGCTTAGGCAAGGACTTCTTCCGTGGTAGTGCTTGAGTCTTACTCTTTCACTCTTCATAATGTTCATAGGGAATATAACCGGAAATTTTGGCCATCAATATTCGCAATAATAGTTTTATTTACTAGCTGTGTGAAATAAGTGGCAGTTGCCTTGTTACGCGCACTTTTGGTAAGGTTGTAGTGTTGTGTTTCACCTCTTTACACATTAACCTTACCTCTCAATGCAATGCCAGTAAAGCTCATTTAAGACACATTACGATTAAAAAGAGGGACGACTGCATCATTTATCCATAAGTACGCAGTGCACTTGATTAGGCATTTGTGAGCTTAGCTTTAACGAAGAACGCAAATTGGTTGCGTCATCCAGCAGGTGCAGATAATCAAGAAAAAAGTGGCCATGACGATAACGCGCAAACGACTTCTTTTGCTAATCAATTAGAACAATGTCAAGAAAGAACGTTTCTATCTTTGGCACTTTCTGGGGGCAACCCTGAATACCTCCAAAAACGATGTCTTGACGAATTACAGATATGACGTTATGATGATATTCGACTAAACTATAAGATTATATAGTTTACGACGATCAGGTACGATTTGTTTCTAGTGTCGCAGATTAATGATGGCGCATCTTGGCGTGCTGGAAACATTCAACAATTTTTGTTGTTTATTTTTTGCACGTTATCACTAGGTCGAATGCCCTGCCACTATACATAGCAACACAGTTAAAGTACAGCGCGACGGAAACGAGACATGCGGAAAGTAAAATTTTCCGTTATACCGGTCATTGCTTCCCACGTGGAGTGATAGAAGTCATTACACAGCATGTGTTTTGGTGTTTATGTTTCTGTTGGCATTCGGCGCGTGTTCTTTATTTTAACGCGATAGCGTGAAAGCGAGTGTTTCGCAGAAATTCCTGTGTCGGCGGTGGTGTCTTTGGTTGTGTGGGAAAAATCAGTGTTTTCCGTGAGCGTAAATTCCAGGTAGATGCAAATAAAGACATACTTTAAAAAAATCTTCGGTGCGACAGAGACTAGGGATTCGAACCTGCGACCCCTCGCTCCGTGGCGCGATGCGTTGAGCCGCTCGGCCACCACGCGTAAATCCGCTAGCACACTAGCGGCGAGCTGTTTTACACCATTTAGCGTTGGTGGTACACACATCCCGGAGGTTCTTCGGCGGCTTGAATATAACCCGCGAGATGGCGCAAAATGCCCACGGCCGCTAGGGGTGCCTTCATGCGCGCTTTCTCCGCTTTAGGGTGAGGAAATCTGCGACGTCTACTGCGGCGCGGCTGCCACAGTTGTGCTCACGACGTCTCACCTCTCTACGACGGCGCCACTGAGACATAGCTGAGAGGTGCGGGACGCTTGCCAAGAAATGGCGGCGCGGCGGCATCACCCCCTTCTAAGAGCGGCAACACCCTAATGGGGGATGGAGGTGAAATCCTTTAGGGGGTGCACGCATCGAGGCACACGAACGGCCACGCTTTTAAACGACATCGCCCCGCAGTGTGGCCGCGTGGCCGCGTTTCGCCGCGCCACATGGAAGGATAATGGACCAGGAGGGCGTACGCACTTTGGCTTTGCTCGCGGCACGGTTTAGGTCTCCATCGAGAAGCAAAGCCATGCTAGCGATTGGGAAGGCGATACGAACACGGCCCGATTACGCTATCGCATTATATGTACTCTCGAAAGCGAAGCTCAAGCATCCTCCAAGTTTTACGCTCCTCGTATACCGTTGTTGTCACGTTGCCATTCAAGAATAAGTGGCACAAGCAATGAGTGGCACTCTTGATTATGTTTCAAGTACTTCCGGCCAAGCACGTACTTCCGGTTTCCCGAATATTCAGAAAACCTCTTTCCCTCTGCCAGGTTCTTCTCCCGGAAAAATGCCAGATTCCTGTCCCGGATTTTGGCACAACTTATTGCTTAGTTGTGGGCTGCGGCTTTAGGTGTGATGTCTTTTTTGTGAAGGGGCAACTAAAGTCTAAGCGAAACCTTTATTTCGCGCATGCATTGCCACTGCAGCATGACGCATCCATTCTTCGTAACGTGGGCATGATTTCGGAGAGCAGCCGTCGCTTGATCTTGCCGAATCCACTCCTTGGAATGGCGTCAACGAAGAAAACACCACCGTCTATGTGGCGAGCAGCAGGAAGACGTTCTGCAAGATAAAGCACTGCGTTACTGCCCAGCAGAATTGTACGAAGCTCACTCATTTATATAAATATTAGCAGCAAGGTACTGCTGTAATACTTGTGCTGCAGAGTATTTAAGTAGCAGGCGCCCAAATAAAACTTTCATTTTCTGAGTGTTCTCAAGAGTGCGAGAGGAATGGATACCAAAGCCCCAAGGTCCTTTCTGTTCCGATAGAGCTGAAGGGCTGCTTGGTGTACATATATAATCGGCTCATTTAATCTACTGCTGAGGCTACTATAGGAAAAACCATGGCAGCTTCGGACTAGTGGTGCTAAGCCTGAAGAAAGAGCAGAGCTGGGCGGATTTACTTGTTCCTCTTTATTTTTCACTTTGTCTCGGTTCCTTGTATCTCTTTTTTGTATCTGTTTCTTTCTTTCTCACTGTGGCTATATCTCTTTCTCGCTCTTTCTATATTCCTTTCTGTTTCTTCCCTTTCACTCTCTCCCTCAGTTTTTCTCTTCCTCTTTCTTTCTATTGCTTTCTCTCTCTCTTCCTCTCTCTCTTTCTCTCTCTGTCTATGTGTTTCTGTCTTTCTATATTTTTATTTCTTTATTCGCTTTATTTCTTTCAAGTTTTCTAGCCCTCTTTCTTTCTCTCTCTCTCTTTTTTCACGTGTTCGTTTGCGTTTGACACTCGCACCTGCTGTACACGGCAATGGGGCTTCCCCAATTCCTGTGGCGCATAACCACCTGAGAAATTTTACGCGACGACAATAAAGAGCAAAACGATTTATTTTTCTCTTATTAGTAAACTACTCTTTCACGATACCAATAACACCACGCTTGCTTCGAGAAGACGCTTAGTAAGCGAGAAAATGCGCAAAAACAAAATGTGGGTGGCGACGCCACCTTGAAGTTTCCGCACCATTCGCCGTGACGTCACATGTTTTGACGGCGCCTACTATAGGGACTACGTAGTTCCTAATCGGTAAAACTGAAGTACATTGTCCTTTGAGGGGGCCATAGACTTAACGTACCAAGTTTGGGGTAATTTTGTTGAGCCAATGGCGCCAAACTGCGATAAATACATTTTGAAATCCGTGACGTCACGCGGGGAGATTTCGGCGCGAAATTTAAAAATGAGACTTTCAACTTTATTTTATCCTTTATTAGTAAACTTATGATGGCGAAATTAACGACATTAGAGTTCTAAGAGCACACTTTATTGATCTAAACCGATTCATTGTTTCTCTTTAGTTTTCCTTTAAGCACATTCACTCTAAAGAGATTGAAGTGAGCGCATGCCGGTTCGTGATGATGATAGTTTTTTACGAATGGAGCTCAAGTTGCCGCAAGCCTGAACAGCTGCACTTTTAAAATACGTATTGGTTCTCCGTGACAAAACCTATTAGGATAGGTATGTGTGTCAAGGCATCACATTTAAAGATTGTAGCCGGTGACAGCATACCCCGAGCACCTTAAGTTTACCTGCACCCCGGCATCTAGTCAACCTCATGATTGAAACGTTGTGTTTTACTAAGACAGCTTGGAATTCTTATTTGCGGTATTATTTGAAGTAAGGTCAATTATGGCCACTTCGCTTATAAGATGAATTGCACCCGTCTTGGTAGCTTTGCATGTGAATTATAGCGCTGCTAAGCTCAAGGACGCCGGTTCGACTCCCGGCCAACCGGCCGTATTTCGGTGGGAGAGAAATGTGAAACCGCCTGAGTACATATATTCATGTGCATGATAAAGAATACCATGTGGTCATAGCTAATCCCGTGTCATCCACTCCGGAGTGCCTCAATAGCACTTTGTGGTCTTGGCACCTAAAACCCCATAAACTATTATAGATTGCTCTTCCACTGTTAGCCTGCTGTTGGAAGGAAAGTGAAATAGGGTCACCAATGTAATTGTTCAAATGAACCAAAGAAGAGGAACTGTTAAAGGGAGTCGTTTGTTTGCTAGACATGACCAAATGAAGTGAACAGACAATTAGGCGAAGGAAACCACAGGGGATATTATTTGTTGTTTTTAATAATCGTGGTGTAGTAATTATGAAAAAAAAAATGAAATGAACAGGAGTGGATAAAAAAAAAACACACTTTCCGTCGGTAGGGCCCGAACCCACTCGAAGGTTGTGGGTTCGTATCCCATAGGCGCAAAGGGTGTTTTTTCATCCAGTTTAGTTTATTTGACTAGTTTTTTTTTTTTTTTTTGCCGACCTACGCATTCACAGAGTGTTTTACAGCGAAAGCTGTTATGAGATCACAACAAGGGCCGTTTTTGGCGCCGTAGTTGTCTGCCGCCGCCGCCGCCGCCGCCAGTGTCCGTAACCGCTATCGCGCAAAATGAGAAAAAAAAAATGAAGAAAGAAATTCCAGGATGGAACGGGGTTCGATCCTGGGCCCTCTGCGTGGGGAGCCCAGTATTCTACCTCAGAGCTATGCCGGTTTTCTTTTTCTTTAATTCATGGAAAGATGACCTGTTATAGCTGTGAACCACGTACTACATAATTCGTCCCATTAGAATTACCTTAACATACAGAACACCCATGTTGTTCTCTACAGTAAGAGGCATTTCAAAAGTCAAGCAAACACACACAAGTGTCCGGAAGTGTAAGCCACTCCGGAACGAGCTCAAAAGTCTGTGCTTCAAACTGCGCTTCGCAAAAACGCCCCATACAGGCTTCATGTCGGGAGGGAACCACATTAACATACGTAATGCAGCGTTGTAAAAGAGTAAAATAACAACCAGGCTTCACACAACCCGAATTCTGTAAGCAGGCGTCACACAATGCCAAATGCGCAACGAGTGGGTTGTTGAATGCTTCCAACCCATTACAAAGGGCTCTGCCATAATTCTTCATCGTCATCAGCCATAGCATCAACAAAGTGCACATAATGCCTTACAGGTGTCTAGCGGGTACCACGGTTCTCCGCAGAATGAAGAAAAATGGCATAGTGGCTGCTTCCCTACTTCACAAATATTATGATGATTTATAGCGGAGTGGGTACCTCGCATGTGCACTTCTATTGGTTGCCAAGGAAGCCCATAAGGCTCCCATGAGCCATTTCCTCAGGGTATGAGTAAAGTTAATTCCCTCTCTTTCTCACGTTAACCTATGGTATATAGCGTGGTGGGAGTGTGAAATAACGACCAGGTGTCACACAATGCGAATTACGTAAATAGCGGGTCGTTTAAAGCTTTCAACCCATTGAAAAGTTCTCAGCCATAGTTCTCAGTTCTCAGCCAAAGTGCACATAATGCCTTACAGATGGTACCTCGCTTCTCCGCAGAATAACGAAAAATATTGTGGTAAGTGCTTCCCAACTTCACAAAAATTATGATTTGTGGCGTAGTGGGTACGTCGCTACAGTTTACTTGTATTAGTAGCCCCAGTCGAGTTTACAACCGGCTCTAGATATGCCGCTCTTCCAGCTTTCGCTGTGGCTGTGCTGCGCTTTCCGCGCATTCCTGGTGTTTTTTTTTTTTTCCGAACCAGCTGTAAGCAAAGGCGTGGCTCTGTGGTGGAACACCTGCTTGCCTCGCAGAAGGCCTGGGTTCGATTCTCACTCAAACCGACGATTTTTATGCTTCATTTTATTTGCATTTTACTCGATTTTTCGGTCACGGACAACGCTGATTTTTCGCCCATAACCAACGACGCCGACACCGGAATTCCTGCGAAACGAGCTCTTTAACGCTATCGCGTTAGAAAAATCCCCTTCTTTTGTTCATTGTGAAGGTGCCGTCATGTATAAGAAACCGTATTTGGTTGAAGAAAGCAACTCCCAAGTCTATTTAAAAAATAGTTGTGTTAAACACGCACCTTTGACGAAAGTCTTGATCTCCTCGGCGAGACGTTCACTTGGCTCCTCGTCTTTCCTGGTGACAATGATGGCTGCAGGGAACTCCGGGTTCGGCATGACAGCCGCCTCGGCAACGCTGGGGTGGAACGCAAGGCACTCCTCGATCTGGGGTAGTCCCGCCCAAATATTATTCGCTGATACGGCGGCCTTCACTCGACCCAGTATGAATAGTCTACCATCTTCGTTGTAGTAGCCAAGGTCACCTGATCATACAGAACATATATGGAGTGGCATTTCAGAACAACTAATCATTGAGGAGAAATTTAATTATGTCACGTAACACGTAGCTCGGTCAATCTCAACGGACTTTGTGTTACGCTTTTTGAAGAGCGAATAAGTAGTTAGTGCGATTTCTAATTCGTAAACTTCCACTCGAAATGATACACGTCTGATATCTTACCCGCCACGGTGGTCTAGTGTTTATGGCGCTCGACTACTCACCTGAAGGTCGCGGGATCGAATCCCGGCCGCGGCGGCCGCATTATCGATTGAGGCGAAAATGCTTGAGACCCGTGTAGTGTACTTAGGTTTAGGAGCACGTTAATAAAGAACCCCAGATGGTTAAAATTTCCGGAGCCCTTCATTACGGCGTCCCTCATGATCATATCGTGGTTTTGGGACGACCCCATAAATTATATTATATTTATTATACGCCTGATATCTTTTTCAGTCCTGCACTTTGAATGTTTGTGTCAACGGTACTGCTCCTCGTCATTTTCGTAATATTTATTACAACCAGAAAGCGCAATCCTTCATTTCATTCTTGCGCCCAGACTACAATATTTTAGCCACGTTGTTCGGTCTTAAAGAATTGGCGCCATGCACTGCCTCGCCAGTACCGTGCGTGTCAACTTCATCCTCAATTCTGCCAAGCAGTGCACCGGTGCGAACACAAACTAAGAAAGGTGTTAGTTTGCATTAGTTGGTACTACACGATTATAAAGGGCAAACCGCGAGGAAACGCACGACCTGGACTTCGGAGGACGAAAGACAGGCGCGAAGATAATGTTTACACAGGGCGGACAACACCAGTGGTATGAGATCAGAGATGAGTATTAATTAGTACATAACCAATACAATACGCCAATGAACGGGTTGTAGGCAATTAAGGCGGAAAATTGGGCTAGTTGTTACCGAGCCAAATAGAGCATAATTACTAGCGGAGAGGGGTCAATGACAAAAAGAAGAACACGGGACAGCGCTAGACTTCAACCAAAATTTATTCAGTTCAACGTGCGTGCATACATAAACACATCGGAAGGGTATGGCGACGCTCCAAGAGCGGCACGGCCCGACATTTCAGCTGGACAAGCCATAGATTAAACTTGTTCTGCAGTGAAGCGTTACGATAATTAGGTAATAACTGTCATTGCTTCTTTGGGCAATCGAACATGTTCCATTATTTCGTGGCCTTGGTGAAGAGAAAATACCGCACACACAAAAAAAGCGGTTATGAAAACTCTTTCGAGATTTATAGAGGTGATGAACCACTGCGTTCTGGGTTACGATGAGGTAAATGCTGGGGCGTAAAGCGACTAAAATGCGACGCTTCAAGGATAATTTTGCTCCATGTATGGTCCGCCAAGTGCTGTGTTACGGTTCACATTCTTCGGGTGGCCATTTTAAATAACGGTAAACTGACGCCGAAACGCAACGAAGACACGGCGCGTCAGTCTCTCCGAAGGGCCCGTGCACGTTTGGTCGCCGTCAGCCAATACACTTCCAGGTCCGAACGTGCAGGTGCGCAGCGTTTGCAGGTGTTTAAAAGCGCACGTGCGCATGCTTTGTGCATTCGTGTGTGTATGTATGTGCGTGTGTTGTGTACGTGAACGACGCGGAGCCTGCTTTTCTTCCTTCGGTCGCTCACCGCTCCGTGCCCGAGCGAGAAGATTTCACTTTGCCTGGGCGAGTCAAAGGACATAATTACTAGCCCGAATCGGAGAACGGCGAGGGGATAGAGCACGGGATCGCCGTGGTCCTTTCTTCCCGTCCTTGTACCCTTTGCGCTAATAACTGTGTCCCATTTTGCTCCAAATCAACTAGCCCAACCATCCGCCTTGAAAGGCCCTCAACCACTCCGAGTTGGAAGACGAGAGAGAGGTTTTTTCCTTGACTTCGCTACCCTTCCTGCAGTCGTTATCTCTTCCTGGCCACTTATTTGTTTATAAAACCCGCGGACTATGTGAGCGCTAAGCGTTGAGCCTATCAGGATTTCGCGCTTTTCGGCTACACGCTGTTATATCCGCTTGCATAGTCGAAAACGCGCAGAACGAAGTGGAATCAGTTGATTGCGCACGATAGTCAGGCGAGGCACGGCAGAACGGACGCGCGACTGCATGGCAAAGCAGGGTATGAGAGAATTCAGAACTTACATACCTCCTATATGGACCAATCGAGAGCGTATTTCCTCACAACGCCACGTGAACAGACTGCTGGCAACAGAAATTGCGCCGCATAGACGAGAAACGTAAGGAAGGACTAACACGCTTGTTTTCGTTTTTGTATTTTCAGAGGTTGCTTCAAAACAGTCCTTTAAACGCAAGAGTCGCCAGAGAAGGTGACACGTGAACAAGTGACGGACCTCTTTACCGTCAGCAAGGCTGGCTGCTGACCGAGCCGGTATAACATATTCTAGCTTGGTGCGATTGCGCGAACTACCGGATCTGAAATGATGACGCAGAAAGGGACGCTCAGTAGGCAGATATATTAATGTGGACGCATTGTACGCGCGACATTAACCCGCAAACGTTTCGCCATTTGTGACCTAAGAGAAGAAACGTATCGCGCATCCGAGGAAGGTGAACACATCCAAGGAAGGTGAGCGCTTCGAAAAAAAAAAAAAAAAAGCTGCCGTGGCTGTGCCTATTCAGGTGCGTAAATTGAAATCAGTGTCTCTGCAATATGGAATGCCAACGTTTTTCACACGCGGATGCAGCCACCGCGTTGTGTGGCAGTCGTACGGTTGGATGCAAGATAAAACAATTTCCTCCACAGCGGCTCAGCAGTTTCAGCCAAAAGTTATTGTATATGCTACCTTTAGGTAGCAGAGTTGCGCATAGGTCTGGCTAGCAACCACAGCTATGCGATGAAGTCGCACTCCATTTTTGCAGGCGACATACCTACCATGTAGCCGATTAACATGTCTGCTGTGTCGAATACGGGCGATAAACATCGACTATCGACGACTAGCGTTAATTCAGTTCGCTGCAGCGGTGGCTTCGCAAAATACAAAAATTGGCCCAAGCGTCAGCTTCTCCGCAATGCATGGTTGCTAGCGGCGTTTGGAAGACAGATGCGCAACTCTGCTACCTAAAGGTATCATATACAGTAACTCTATTTCATCCTAGAGTCACTAGATTTCATCCTAGCTCGGTGCGCCCGCTAGCGGATGCCCCCCCCCCCCCCCCCCTACCCCAATGTAGCAACCCCCGCTGCTGGTGGCGAACCTAGCGGCATGTTGTGCCCCTGTATGAAGCGTCAGACGTAGTTTCGTGACCGCAAACGCGGAAAGTTGGGCAAGTCGGTCCGAATTCATGATAAAAAGCACCACAAAGAAGAGAGACGGCTTGCAACTGTCCCCGGAAAAAAAAAAAAAAAGACTTTGTTAAGAATACGTGTCCCCTTAGAAATGAAAAGAAGAAAGACTTGTCACATAAGGCATCACAATACGTAAGTCCCTTGCGGACAGGCTGTCGTTTATAGGATACCACTTTCATGTGGTCGAGCCTGCAGACTGAACGGTGTGAGAATGAGTGGCCTGGAGAGTGTGATCATAATGCGCAAAAACGTTCTAATGGTCACCTATTTATACACCGCAGTGATTGTGGTTGCACGCCATATTTTGATAACACAAACAGTGTTTATCCCAACCGGGAATTGCCAACCCACTTGACTGTTGAGGCAGCTGAAATGAAACGTGATTACTCTGGATGTGGGAGCGCGCCATGTATTTCACTTGCCAAAGACGAATTTCGACATCTTGATGTGGTGCTATATACAAATGGATCAATAATGATCGACTTGGTACGAGGGCTTGTTTGGTTTTTGTTTTCTGTTTCTTTGCACTTATATTTGTGTGCGCATCTCGCAGCGGACTTTCAATTGAAGTAAGCGCTTGTTTCCTTTAGGTCTGCCATTCGTAGAGTTTAGCGCTGCCAACACTGATGGTACATGACATGTAGAATTTTAGAAATTATCCCTTTTTTCGAAACGGAATGCTAACCT
The DNA here is from genome assembly GCF_013339695.2 of Rhipicephalus sanguineus. NCBI lineage: Eukaryota > Metazoa > Arthropoda > Arachnida > Ixodida > Ixodidae > Rhipicephalus > Rhipicephalus sanguineus. The sequence continues at coordinate 2,409,762 of NC_051183.1, forward strand.
TATGAGTATGGTCCAAACGGTGCTAGATATAATGGTTAAAAAGTACGAGTTAATCACGCTCATACAGGGTTTGTCTCAAAATTATTGCCAGTGTTTATATTGCCACGCCCGCTTCTTCTTTTATTCTGATGTATTCGGGTTTGACCAGCAAGGACAGTTATCAACGCTCGAAGCTAACCGCTCCGCAGTGTTCGAGAAGCTTCGCGATTGTAGTATATCGTTTTGTTAAGATTGCGCGCAGGACGCGAATAGTCTAGATTATTCCAGTGCTTGCGCGACAGCCAGTGATAAGACTGAAAAGTTCGATGCATGATGTAGAAAAGACGGCTCATCCCAGCCATGAGCAGTTGATCGACGGTCGACGCTCTGTTCGCCGCTATCAGTGTATTGCTCTAGTTTGACTTTTAGTTTCCCGGCCACAAGTTCGGCCAAATAAAGAGTTTCATCTCGGACCTGCTGACTGCTGCCTTCGTCGAAGTCACGACCCCGTGACAATATTGTGGAGTGACTGTATACCGCAGCGTGCCAGGACGGGATGGGATTGGTGGAGGGCGAAGTTGGCTTACGCACGCATGGTCGCTCAGTAGTCTGTGACCATCTGAAGGGTGAGGACAGGCTTTTCCGTGAAGCTCCTTTTCATTTGCCGCGCAAGTCGTAATACTGCGCTCGTCGGAACAAAGGCGAGAGGATCGGCACCAACTTTTGCGTGAAACTCGACAGGTCCGCAGTGTAAACTTTTCCTCTCACAAAGACAGCCTATGGTGACGATGGTTGGTCGGAATGTCAGGACCCCACGAAAATACGTCATTTTCAAACAGCTGACAAAGCCGAACGGGCTTGCACGAACGCTCTAAACGACATTCCGGAAGAGGCCTACAGTGACATCATCACCGCCGGGAAATGCTGCCGGAAGCGATGTATCGATGCAGGAGGAGCCTATCTGCAAACCTTTTATTGTGTTGCAACGATCTGATAAAAATTTTTTTCAATTGACTTTTCGGACATACCCTGTAATTCCACGCTTCCGTATGCATGACTTAGATACCTGCATTTGTGTACCATTTCTCGTGTATCTCCGACGTACAAAATTACTCTTATAATTGCTGTCTATTGTGTAATCGAGCAATTCCTCTTAAACGACCGCGCTGTGCAAAGGTGTGTTCGGTCTAGAGACCTAACGGTAACGGCCTTACATGCGTTGCATAGTTAAGTAGTTTTGCCGCACTACGCGCGCCTTGCGACAAAGCGGACGCAGTTATTTATGCCGTGCAAGGAAGGAGGAAAGAACGAGAAAGCTACTTGGCAAGGAGATTACCCATTCGAATGCTGTATTCCAGAAATTCCCCTTAAATGACTGCGCCTCGAAATTGTGTTCGGTCTAGAGACCCGCCGGTAACGGTCTTAGAGGCGTTGAATAGTTTCTGCGCATGACACCCCTGTCATGCGGTAAAGTGCACGCAGTTTATTGCGGTGAAGCATTTCTGCCGTGCAAGGTAGGAGGAACCAAATAGAAAGGCAAAGACGTTTGTCCGATTGGCTACCCTACGCTTGTGGAATGGGAAAGGGGAGTAGAAAGATGAGAAAGAGAGGAGGGAAAGAAGGAAGAAAATGAGCAATAAATGTGCTGACGCGTACGTGTGGGATCGCACCCCTGCCGTGTAATGAAGCTTACCAATAGTCGATATGGGTGTTGTTGAAAGCTTACCACATGATCCGTAAATATACATGCCCGGACGCTGCGACTCCGGCCACAGAATGAACACTTATTAATAAAAATTCGCAGTGGCTTAGCTCGGCTATACTAGGATATACGTAGCGTTAGCAAAGGTTCAGCTGAATATTCTTAGCTTTCCAGATTGTCTAGGATTATTAACCTTCTTCTGTTCATTCTTCGTACGCTGAACCGCTAATTGCCAGGCAACTACTTCGGGATCCGATGAGATAAGCTTTTCGGCTCTTCTGCGCCGTCGAGCAGCATTTGCGCCGTCCTTCTCCATAGCGTTACCCACCTGCAAACGCCAGTCATAGGCGCTATCAAGCGGCCCCAGCGCAGTGTCAGACGGCGACTGCACAGCGAAGGCGAATAGCTGCGCGCGCGCGCGCCGGCGCCACTGTGTCTATGGATACAACGTCACTCCTCTCGAATGTGGCGCAGACCAGCAGCGGCGAGCCGCGCGCGCCGGCGCCAGCGTGTCTGCCGCGCCTACGACGCCACTCCCTCCCAAACGCGCAGACCAGCAGTAGCGAGCGGTGCGCGGCGGTGTCAGAGAGCGCGTGAGATGCCAGCTCCGGTGACCCAGCTGCGTGACATCACTGATCCTCGCGCATGCGCAGCACGGCTCATGACCCTCCACGCGAAATCGGCTACGGCTAGGCAAGTCTTACTAACGCTACAGCAACAACAACAACAACAACAACAACAATAATAATAATAATAATAATAATAATAATAATAATAATAATAATAATAATAATAATAATAATAATAATAATAATAATAATAATAATATTACAGCTTTTTACGAGCCAAATACAGGATGTCATCATGAGTTACGCTGTGATGGAGGGCCCCGGAAATGTTGCTTTCTTTGTTTAATACTACAGTGTATTAAGCTTTGGTGCATGTAACTCTTACTCATGTTAAGGAAATACACCGAATAATAAGGATGGGTCGGCGCGCATACGATAATTCTCAACTCATGACCGGCAAATTAAAGGGAAACTAAAGAGAAACAATGAATCAATTTTTGAATTTCGCGCCGAAATCTTCGCGAGTGACGTCACGGATTTCAAAGTGTACTTATCGTATTTTGGTGCCATTGACTAAACAAAATTACCCCAAACTTGGTATCTTAAGTCTGTGGCCCCCTCAGAGGACAGTGTCCTTCATTTTTATCTGTTAGGAACTACGTAGGCCCTAGTAGGCGCCGTCAAAATAAGTGACGTCACGGCGATTGGTGCAGAAACTTCAAGGTGGCGTCGGCACCCACATTTTCTTTTCGCGCGTTTTCTCACTTACTAAGCGTCTTCTCGCAGCAAGTGTGGTGTTTTTGGTATTGGGAATGACTAGCTTACTGATACGAGAAAAATAGTTTTGCTCTTTTAGTGTCCCTTTAACAGTGTCACTAAAGCGGATAGTGTACAACCGTTGTATTTTGGAACTGTCTAACGTATTGAGCAGAAGCCTGGAGAAAAATTGGACCATCTGCCCGAAGGGAACCCTGATGGGATGCGAAGCAGCAGCGTTGCGCACGGGTGGCGTCACGGGTTGAACGGCGCTAACGCGGGTGCTGCGGTGAGCGCTGGAAGATTCGTTTGAAGCGAAACTCGGTGTAGCGTTTACTGGTGCAAACGTTTGTTTGAAACACAGACACGGGAGGCGAGCGGGCGTTGGAGCCGGCAGCTGCGGGCGCTCCGGCGGGTGATGGAGAGAGTGACGTACGCGCTCACCTGCCAAGGAAGCGTGCGAGGGGAGCATGACGTCAACGCCCAGCTGCGGCGTGACCTACTGGCACTGCTCCAACACCTGCGCCGAGGGAAGCGCGTTGCCTCGCGTTTGTGCGGACGGAGGGACAGCGTTACATAGGCTAGTGAAAGAGCTGCTTCGCATCTAATAAAAAAGACACCCGAGACGGGGCTAAGGAGCACCCAGCCTGCAATGGTGCGAAAAATGATAAACGTAACTCTAAGCGATCGAAAGACAGCAGAGTGGATCAGATAACAAACAGGGGTAAGCGATATCCTAGCAGATATTTAGAGGGGAAAAAATGGAGATGGGCAGGTCACGGCACGAGAGGGACAGATAATAGATGGCCCATTAGAACATTGGAATGAATGCCAAGAGAATAAGCGTGTCCGAGGACGGGAAATTTTTAGGCGGAGCACCGAAACTAACAGAGAGATTTGAAAGGGCGTATGCTTGGGCATGTTGTTAATTCATGTTTCACTTTTTTCATAGTAGTGACATTCAGGAATGACCTCTTGATCTTGCAAGGCTTTTCGTCCTTGTTCATTTGTGCGCTCAAGAAGTGTAACAGAGAGATAATAATCTTTAATGAAATTCCCGGAGATGTTAGCCTGGACTATCGCCTGGCTTGCTGCTCCAGATGTCGGGTGATGAATGTGATATATTCAACGATTTCATATACACAGGAATAGTACATACAATCACAAACACACATATATACACAAAATATTCATTCACAAACTTTCGTTAAGTCGAGTGTTCCTCAAGAACACGAACAGCGCTTTTGTGTTGCGCGTCGCACAACCGCTGTCTTGCCACGGGCCGATAAGGTGCCGCAGCTCCAAGCTCAAGCCGCGTTGCAAATGAAGTGCTGCCTTCAGAATCTGTCGTTCGGTGCCGTAACGGGAACAGCCGCAGAGTAGGTGCTCTTTACCGGGTATTACATGTGGTACACGCGGGCGAGTCGGACTGCCCGATGTCGTGCTTGTAGTATTTCGTAGAGGCAACGTCGAGTCTCCGCCGGTGAATGCACGTTTAACCTTTCCTGGTGAGCCCTTGTGGCATATAAGAGCTACACGTCGGGTCTATTCTGTGCAGCGGTCCGTACTGGTTACCTGCAGCACACCACAGTGTTCGCTGCAGATTCCGCGTGAGTGCTGCAGTCGCCGCGTCTTTTCTTTAAAAAGGAATGTCGATTTTCTCAGACGCCGCGTGATGTGCAGCTCTGGCAGCGGAGTCAGCACGAACATTCCCTTCTATGTCGCAGTGAACTGGTAGCCACTACAGTACAACATCGTGTGCAGTTCATGAGAATTATTGCCTAGGGGCCTCATTTCAAGGACTAGTTGATCTTGCGTACGTGGATTTCACCACCGAAATGAAGGAATTTGGGAACATCAAATGGAAACAGCTCGCGCAGGGCAGGATGGGTTGCAGATCGTTGGCAGAGGCCTTCGTCGTGTAGTGGACATTGGACAGGCTGATGATGATGATAAGTATTGGCCGTCTGTGCATGTGTACTGTGTTAAAGCAAGCATTCTGTTCCTAATAAATCTGACCTTCTGTAGCTTTTTATCGCGCACCTAAATCGCAAAGAGAGAGAGAAATGTAATGCGGAAAGGCAGGGAAGTTAACCAGAAAACATATCTGGTTTGCTATCCTGCACTGGGGAAGGGGTAAGGGGAGACTGAAAAGTAAGAAAGAGAGGAATGGGATAGGGAGGGAGGGAAGCACAACACACACACACACACACACACACACACACACACACACACACACACACACACACACACACACACACACACACACACACACACACACACACACACACACACACACACACACACACACACACACACACACACACACACACACACACACACACACACACACACACACACACACACACACACACACACACACACACACACACACACACACACACACACACACACACACATATACACACACGAGTGCCACAATCTTTCGACGAGGTGGGTCGCTCGCAAAAACTTCAACAGCGCCTTCGTTGCTTTCTGGCGTGAAGCTCGATCTTTCCGACATTCTAAGATTTACTGCTCAGAAAGCGGCTGGTCGTCGAGGCGAGCAAACACTGCTGAGAGGGACTGTATCTGTATCTGAGAGCTGTAGTGAGGGCACTGACATAAATGTTCAATGGTTTCGTCATTGCCGCGATGGTCACATGCAGCGCTGTCTGTCATTCCGATGCGGCAAGCAAAGACGTTCGTAAAAGACACCCCAAGACAAATCGAAAAGAAGCATCGCGTACTATCGCGCTCAGTATGACCTACACCGCAGGACCGCGGAGAGTCAAGCGCACTGTAGGGTTGTACAGTGGCGCCGATCGTGACATGTTTACGAGTTATCAGGGAGCCTCTGGCTGTTCCTGCGAGTGCGCATCGCCTCCACTAACTTTCTCGCTCGCCCTCGTTTCGCACTGCGGGGATATCAGCTTTGAAAATGATTACTGCGTGGGTGAAAGCAAGCAAGTGGAGGCAATGTGCGCTTGCAGGGACAGCGAAACTATCTCGCTATAGTTCGAAAATATATCACGATTGGCGCCACTGTAGAACCTTGCAGTGCGCTCGGCCACGCGCTCGCGCGGTGTTGCTCATGCTGAGCGCGATACTACAGTTTGTACAGAGGTTCGGCTAGTACAAGCGCTTAGATCAAATCGCACTACTTTCTTTCTAGTCGTACTTCATTGTTCGCGATGTTGTGGTTTACCGGGTACCATGTTAGTCCACAGAACATTTACATCCATCCGTAGGCAGCGATTCTTTCACTTTCACCCCGATATTCTTTGCCGAATCAAGAAGAAGGAATCAAGAAATCAAGAAGAAGAAATGGATATGGGCCGGGCACGTAGCACGTCGGCAGGATAACCGGTGGTCATTAAGGGTAACTGACCGGATTCCAAGAGATGGCAAACGCGTGAGGGGGAGACAGAAAATTAGGCGGGTAGATGAGATTAAGAGGTTTGTAGGTATAACGTGGCAGCAGAAAGCACAGGACCGGGTTGATTGGCGAAACATGGGAGAGGCCTTTGCCCTGCAGTGGGCGTAGACAGGCTGATGACGATGATGATGATGATCCTTTCCCGATTCTTTCACCCAGGGTGTCGGAACGAAACGTTTTTCGTTTCGGTCTTAGTTTCGTTCTACCGCAAAAAGTTCCGCTCCGTTTCTGTTCCAGATCGAAAGAAAAAAAAACGTTGCGTAACGGTTCGTAACGGTTTTTTATGCGAAAATTCGAAGTAAAGGTAATGATAAAAACCATTGGATTTGTGATGTAGTTACTTGCCCTACTCTTAAGAAATTGGAACAAGGGTAAAACACGTTCTTCAGAGTAGTGGAAGTAACTGTACCACGAATTCCTACCAACTAGCACAAACCAGTATTAATTTCAAAGTCGTAGTATTTATTTTCTCATAAGACAAACACGAATTTTTTAGTGGGCTCAATGCTTTGTGTCAAGGGAGTGAGCACGATCTCAGAAGCAGCACGTCATTGAGTGTACTCTCTGATGTGCGAGACCGCTGTTCTGATAAAGAGATCGCCAGGCCTGCGCGACACACGCAGCACAGTCACAACGAAAGCTGGAAGAGCGGACTTTGTAGAGCCCGCTGGAGAGTCTCTTGGGGCAACTAATACAAGCACACATGCAAGGTACCCACTACGCCATAAATCATCGCAATTTTTCTGAAGTAGCGAAGTTCCCACTATGCCATTTTTCGTCATTTTTCGGAGAATCGTGGTACCCGCTACACATCTGTATGGCATTATGAGCACTTTGTGCTGTGGCTGATGATGATGAAGTATTATGGCTAGGCACTTCGCAGTGGGTGGGAAGCAGTGTTGCGGAATGTGCGCCTTCACTCCCTTCCAATTCCATTCCGGGGAATTAGAACTTCCCGCAATTCCATTCCTTTCAATTCCTCGGAAAAACTTAGCCTATTCGGACAGTGGGAATGGCCGGGCAGCTCAATTCCATTCCTGCAATTCTTCAACGTAGGAAAGGCATCTTGATAGTTTTATTGAGTTAAGAATGAACGCCCCATAAACCTTATGTCATCAGATGCATTAAGAACTGCAAAAGTACGCAAAACACATTACCAAGGTCGAGGGATAGTAGCTTGGTGACATATCTCGTGCAGTACAACTGCCCTACTAATTCCCATAGGGGCGGTTCTACCACTACCTATAGTATTTGCATGGTGAGCGTGTTTGAACGAATGGTGGTAATTTATTATTGTTTAATCGTAAATGTGCTAATGCTAAAATGACGACATAGCGTTTTTTTGCTCACAAACGTAGTATTCATGGAGGCTAAGCAGTTTTGCCACGCGTCTGGAGCGGTCGGGAATATGGAGAAAACTAAGATTTGGTTAATGGGGAAGAAAACCCTCTAGATCTGCTGGCATTATTTGGAACAGTGCACCGCTCGGGCACCTTGTGTCTTTGCATCGAATACGGAACGCTGGGCCGCACTGCTCGTCAGCACTCATGCTTGTCAAGCGCGCGTCGCAAGGATAGATAGGGTGAGGAGAACTTTCTGTGTTCACCTGTGCGCAGGTATGCAATGTCTTCCTCGTCGCAAAGGTTATTTACGTGTGTCAGGTACTAAACTGCTCGTGAGATAAATATCAGGCTGTGCATAGAGTACTCGCCACTTTCGTGTGGGGGTATCAATGGGAACCAACGCGCAGAAATAATTAGTTTTCTCCCTTCTGTGTCTGCTGGGATAGTGCATTTGTTTGTACACTAATTTATGCCTCGGTTAGTAGTAGGCGTGTTGCTTAAAAATGCACCGTGCTTGTAATTAGCCAATCCATTTTAAAAATACTGCTTTATTGTTAATTTCGAGGCTCTTAATTACTAACGTTTGAATTTTGAAAAACAGGACGCAGAAGAAAACGTGCTCTATTTTCGGAAAAAGGCCTAATTCTACACCCATTCCATTCTGTGCAAAAGGCGCTTAATTCCATTCTCATTCCATTCCTCCAAGCGTTGTCCCCATTCCATTCCGGGATCGGGAAAATGTGGAACGATTCCGGAGTGATTCCAATTCTGGTGGGACGACTCCGCAACACTGGTGGGAAGCATTAAAGCAGGACTTAAGGTCGTCCTTCATCGGAGGGGTGCCCTCAGAGGGCGGCAGCCTATATACATACATACACACATGCATACAACACCTCCTTAAGAAATGGAGCCCCCCCTCCCCTCCCCCGAGCTCCCCCTGACTTCAAGCCCTGCATTAAAGCACACACTCTTTGCGCTACTAGCACTGTCTGATGACTGGATGTTATTTTCCTCTTCTGCCACGCTATATTACGTATGCTAACGCGATTCCTTGTCCCACGTGACGCCTGTATAGTGTTTTTGTGAAGGAGTTACAAGCACCAGCGTGGCACTCTGGTGGAAGACCCGACTGCCACACAGAGGGCGCGGGTTAAAATCCCATCCGATCCTAGAAATTTGTTTCTCCTTTAATTTTTTCTTATATCACGCGATAGCGGTCACGGACACCGGCGGCGGCGGACAACTATGGTGCCAAAGTCAGCTGTTGCGATCTCATAACAGCTTTCGCTGTAAGAAACTTCAGCGCCGACAGTGCCCTCTCCACTTTGGCCTGCGTGACAGGCGCGCGATAGTCAACTCGCGTTAATATAAACATCTATGGTTGCCACTGTTTTCGTTTTTCACACAATTTCAAAATATCTTTGCTTTGGAATTCCTGTGTGAGGTACGCGCTAATACTGTACCCTGGGATACGCATAACTGCTCACGTCGCATGAGCTCAGTTGTTCCGGATTTCGAAGTTTTCTTGTGAACCGAAAAACGATTGAAAAAATTTCGGTTTTACTACGGAACGAAATAATAGAGAAAGTTTCGGTTACGTTTTCGTCCCGGTCAAAAATATCGTTTGTTTCGTTTTTCCTTTTCGGTTTTCGTTCCGTTCCGACACCCTGCTTTCACCGCGGTATTCTTTCAAGGTTACACAAAGGTCACCTTGAAATGCCACGGTGACGACGCTAAACGGTACAAAATGTATCACGTGACCTTTAAAGCGTGGCTCGAGGCGATAAATAACGTAAAGAAGACGATCTCGTGGTGCAGCAGGCGTTAAAGAAAGCTTCTGCGTAGCGGCGCCAGTGGCTTGGACAGTATAAATGTATACAAAGAAGTGGCGCTCGCACCACTCGGCCTACTCACGACTATGGAAGAACTGATGTTTGGGCGAGTTGGATGAAGCTAAACTTGTTGAGTTGTTTCAGCGCGGTACAAACGAGGACAAAGGTAAAGAAGGGACACGAATACCAGCGCTGTTCGCTATGGAGTAATGCGGAAAGTGCGTGCGATTGAAGACGCGGGGCTAGGGCTTAGTGGATTGTATGGTAGGCCGCAGATGTATACAAATACAGAGGAGGCTCCACAAGCACAAAATGAGGCACGACTAGCCATAATGTGACATTTGATACTACAAACTTTTTTTAGCGCAGAAATTGCAACAAGGACACAGATACACAACACAGGCGCTAACTTCCAACTAACGTTTAAAGCCGGCTGTTTCAAATATATCCCTTAAAAAAGAAGGAATGAAAAGAAAAGAACAAAAAGACAGGTAATCCCTTCATCCAATAACCTCGTTGTATGAAATAGCAGCTAGCCTGAACGAACGTCCTGATCGGTGACGTTTCGGTCCTTAATGTATCGCCACCATGGCTCTCGCCTTCGAGTCGTCTTAGCGACAGTGTAGGATACCCTCGAAATTTTTTAAACTAAAACCCATTGATATACCTTATGTCAATTATGTGCTTACCTGTGCGTATCCACCCATCATCAGTTGTAAAGCTCGCCGTTTCTTCTGGGCTCTTATAGTAGCCGTCCATAATGTGAGGCGTGTGGAAGAGTACTTCTCCTTTCTGGTCATGAGAAAGCACGGCCCCAGAGATTGGATCCACAACCTTGAAATGCAAAGGGTCTCGGTTAACCGCTAAACGGCAGTGTTGGCATACTATTTATTCCGGGAGCTCCTATGTGGACTTTCAAACCAGACTAACCTGACACTAACCAGTCTGGTCATTCCAATGCATGCTGATAGGGTAAGGCGCGATAGACGGCGGTGACGAGTGGCCCTGTTCCACCGGCTTTCGCGAACAATCCAATCAGCGTGCACTGACATGAAAAGTATCCTTCCAAAATCAGACAGTCGGTCGTTCGGACATCGAACTCAGGGCCTGGGTATGGGTTACACGTTGACGATGCTAAGACTGCTTCAGCTATTGTGGCCTTAATATAAATTACGTACTCATTCTCTCCGAAGTAATATCAGAGCATGAAATTCAGACTGTTATAGGCCTCTTGAGTTGTTGAATAATCTAATTAGCGCTTGTTTTGGTGGTACCGCGAAAACAAGCTGTAAATGTCACTAATGCACCAGCGACAGTTGAGCCGATTGGAAGTGGGAATAACTGGCTACATCAGCAACATTGCTCTAACTTACCTATCTTGACGTAATGTCGTTCAGTAAGGAAGGTCGCCAGAGCAAACGTTTGGACGTAGGGATAAGTTCCGCTGTCTAAATGATGGTCCTAGCGACGTCCCTTGTTAAGCGAATGCTGCCCACTTCAAACTTCCATGTTGCCTGAACTTCGTATCGTTTGCAACACTTATCTTAACAAGTAAGGTGTGAGCTTTGAACCGTTGTTTTAGATAGAAACGTATTTGTGACGCAAAAAAACAAAAAGAGAGGTGGTTAGGCCTCGCCAAGCGACGTAGTGTTATGAATAAAAAGATGCACGTAAATGACTCGAACACAGCACAGGTACGCACGACAGCGCTGTCATGTGTTCCTATCTTGTGTCCTGGTCAGGTACGTGCGCTGTTGGATTCATTATGCTACACCAGTAGGCATTCTCAATAACGTGGTATTGTGCGAAAGCACATTCGGGAGCAGCGTTAGCCGATGCCAGGCCATTGCTTAACCATTCAGTTTTGAGTCACAATTATTTTGTGTGTGGGCCAAGTCACTTTTGACAGTATTTCCGGACATGCGTCAACTCTGTTGTCGAATTGGGCAAAGTAGACATTGGTATTGGGCCACCTAATACTGCGGGCGGGTCAAATCCATATTATGGGGGTGGCCCAAGACTGTGTGAGAACGTGCTAACCAAATTTGTGGCTGAGGCCAAGCCAATTTTCGACCAAGCACAACGAAACTTATCAGCGGTCACTTTTGGCGAAGGCCATTGCTCGGTATAATTTCGGATGAGTCGTGTGCTAAACATGTCCGACGTACATATCCTGCAGGGTCATTTCCATAATGTGCATTGCTTATCGCGTTGTCGTGTATATCCATTCCTCAAATGAGTCCAGCTGAAGCCTCGTGTTCTTTAATGACCTTCGCGAAATATCGGTAGGTAAGGTAGAAGTACTTTCGCAGTAAATGCCATGCTTGAACGCGGTTACACCGAGCTTGTCTAGTGATAGCAGCAACCACCGCGGAGAGCATGCATTGGCGGTGTCCCCCGACGCCTCCAAGAGGCAAGCAGCGGCACGCTGCCTACATTTCTCTTCGTAATTCCGGTGTGATAGTCACGTGACAGGAGTTGAGGCCTTGAGGAGCGCTCGGCCGCCTGGTCGCGGCTCTCGCTGACCGACTGGGAGGGGTGAGCGGGAGAGGAGAACAAACCACCACTGCGCATCTACGTTGCTATGACGACACCCGCGCTAGGAAGAAGAGGTTATTGACGTTGGCTGAGCTGCAAGGTCAAACGCATGCACAAAGTCGTCTTCACGGTTTATATCGGGAGGAGCGGAGCTGTCGCTCTAAAGAAAGGCTCACCTTCATTCGCGTTCCGGGTGCAGGGAAGCCTACGTCGCCTGCCGTGATTTCTCCGCAGGGTGGCGCAGCGAGGTACCCGCTCACTTCGGTCATGCCGTAGCAGCTTCGCAGCTCGGAAGGTGAACACGCTGCCACGATGGCTGAGCGCGTCATTTCCGTAATCGGTGTTCCCAGGGTCGTGAACTTCTTCACGCGAGGGAACGACTGACCAACTCTCTTGGCTTCGTGAACGATCTCCAGAAGTTTCGTTGGCGTTCCGTGCACGACGTTCACCTGCAAGAGAGAGAGAAAAATCCCACGCACCGTGAGTGTCGATATTATGCGAAGCATGCGGCGTGAAGGTGACTGTGGCGTAATTTTTTTTACTGGGCGAAACGTTACACGCTTAAGATTTGTATAAATTTTATGCGCACACATATATGTTGAAGAGCCGCAAATGTGTTATATAACCAGTTGTGTACAGTTCGGTAACGCTGCCAACGGCAACGTGGGTATTACCAACACCAGAAGCGGTAAGCTGATATGTCGTGCTTATATTTGTACCTTATGATGGAGAACGCACGCACGTTTCACGAGCCCGTGCGCATGTATGGAGGAGGTTCTTGACAGTTCAAGAACAAGGTCAACACAACCGTGATCAGTGAGCACCAGCAGCTGGTCATGACTTGTTATCGGATCCGGTCGTGATAGCGATGACGAGGGGTCCATGTGTAGCGAAGTATGAGGTGCAGTACAGCTGTTGGAAATTGTGAATGCCTCGGCCATTTCTTCGACAAATTGTCTGTCTATATAGGCCGTCGAGGCTGGTAGGCCTGGATAGTGCTACGCAGACCAACATCAGTGGATGGAGCTTGTCGTATTGTAGACTACCTGGGCGTATGTGGCCTACGTAGCCTAGTCTACAAAGCGCGTTGTCAATCAATCTGGCATCATCTACCATCAGCCTGGGGCCATCGCCCAGCCTCTTAAGAAATGAAGAGGACACTGCGTCGATTTGGCGGACTAAGTGCTCTTTACGGTGCGATGATGTGAATATCGTACGTAACTTTCGTTAATGTATTCCTCCGGGGTTGAGCAATGCTTCAATATAGCTTGCTGAATCATAGGAATACAAATGCCATGTTTATTCGACTGCTATAAAAGCGGAGCCAACACTGGAATCACCGACGTTAATCTGATATGATGCCTGTATCGTAGGAGTACCATGCCGTGTTCATTGCTTTGTTGCAAAATTAGATAGCCAGCACCACAACCACAATTGACGTTGCACCGCCATTACGCCTGCATAGGCTGTTTTTCCAAACGAGTTTATAGACCTGGCGTGGCTCTGTGGTAGAATACGTGATTGCCACGCAGAATGCTTGGGTTCGATTCCTGCTGGGATACTAATTTTCATTCTTTCCATTCGTTGGGTCAACGCTGCTGATGTCGGTTTTTCTTAACGCTCTCACATTTAAGTTACCAGTGTCTCTTCTTGGCGTTCCTGGGTAGATATAAACTGTCAGTCCCTTGTGGCGTATACCCGTACACCGCGACCCGTGGTAAACGGGTATGTGCCACACGTGTGTGGAGGAAAGGGTTTGACGACGCACGCAACAGGACTTTCACGTCATTCATGTTATGACCCGACGGTCATATTCGTCGAATCCTTTTACCCTCCCATGCCAGTTTTGGTCTGGACCAAGTTAAGGAGGCGATCATGAGAGCACCCAGGCGTAGGCGGCTAGATAGATAGATATATACGTAGATAGAAACGCTCAAAGTGCCAAAGGTTCGCTAAGAAATGCTTCGCATTTAAAATATTACTGCATATCCGGTGCGTCTGTGGACTGGGCTCTTTTCCTGCACTCATCTCACGTTTGCAAGCAGGCTGTATCACGTTAAAATGTCAGAGCCTCTTACTTTCTACCACATCAATCACAAAGCAGTAGTGGCATGTGTACAGTGGCACGTGAAAGCGTGAGTGTGCGCGTGTAATAAACAGCTACATGATCTAAAATAAAGGCCATACGACTTAACGAAATGTGTCTTCATTCAAATTCAACGTTAAAAAAATACAATCCTAAAAGCATTGAGATCGCATATGCATGGCATCGGGTCACTCAGCATTTTTCGGGTTCGTTGCGTGGTCGTTGGCTTTGGAATTTGATTCAGTTCGCATGGGAGAAAGCTTCGCGCTCGACCACCTTTCTTTAAGAAACAGTCTTTGATTTCTTGACCCCTGGTATTCCCATAGCTTGTGTACGGCGGTAGCTCGTGCATCACATTTTTCGCACTTATCCGTCGTGTATTTCCCGACATATACATTGTAGTAATGTACGACTACAAAAATAAAAAAAAAGTTTTGTTGCTTTCACTGGGTCCGCGTGAACAACAAAGGCCTTTCGTTTAACTACAGTGCCCAGTAGTCTAACATTAATTTCTTTCCGGTTCTAAGAGACCGACAATTCGATGAAGCCTAAAGAATGGCACACTTCTCCGCCTTTGTGTTGCCTTTTAAAACTTACGCAGTTGCGTTCAACGTGAAAGCTCTAGGAGGTGCGGAGCAGTGATTCGCCTGCCCTTCGGCGACGCGGGCGTTCACGGACGAGCGCGCGCTGGCGTTCCAAATGTGCAGCCTGCTCAGCGTCCATGGCGGCAAACGAAACCTTTATTTGTGAGGCTGTGGTGCCCACTTCCCTACTCCTCTCTCTAACATCACTCCTCCTCGCTCTCACTTCCTTTTCTCACACCTTCCTATACTACACTATACAGGGCTATGCTATGCTCTAACCCCCTCCTCTTTCCCCTCCTCCTTACCATCACTTCCTCTTCCCACCCCCTCGCTGTACTATACTCTACAGAGCTATGCTACGCTTGCCCCTCCACCTCCTCTTCACCCTCACATCACTATGCCTCACCCTCACTTTTCTTTCCCACCCTTTGTTGTACTATAATACAGGTGGCTATGCTGCACTATACGTGGCCATGCAATGCTTTACCCTCTCCTCTTTTCTCTTGCCCTCACACCAGTAACCTTACACTCACTTCCCTCTCCCGGCCCCTCGATATACTATACTACACATGGCGATGCTATAGATGGTTTTGCATGACGCCATAATGGCTGTGCTATGTATTACCAACTCCCGCCTCTTCACTCTCACTTCCCTTCTTCACCCCTGGCTGGACTATACCACACATTAGTTTGCTGTACTGTGTACGAATAAGCTATGCTTTACCCTATCCACTCCTCCTTTCCATCTATCTCTCTCACCCTCACATCACTCCTTGTTACCCTCGCTTCCCTTTCCCGCCCCTTGCTATGCTATAGTATGCGTGTCTATGCTATACATGGTTTTGCGGGAGCGGTGCCATTCATGGCTATGCTATGTTTTACCCTATCCTTCTCTTGCACCTCCTCACCACACTTCCCTTCGCTACTTCCTCGCTATACTATGCAAGGCTATGCTATGCTTTACCCTCGAGCTTTTCGTTTTCCTCTTCCTCACCCTCACATCACTACGCCTCACCTTCACTGCCCTTTGCCCCCTCTTCCTATACTATACTACACATGGGCATGCTATTCTTCACTCTCCCTTCCTGCTCACCCTCACTTTCCTTTACAATTTCTTGCTATACTATGCTGGTCATGGCTATGCTGATTTACCGGTACCCTCCTCCTTTCCGTTCTCCTCACGCTCACCTCACTCCTCCTTACCCTCACTTCCCTTTCCTCCTTGCTATACTACTCATTGCTATGCTATACATCGCTATGCTCTACGGGGTTTTCTCAGCGTGACAAGCGACGACATGAGACGACGGACGACAGGAGACGACATCACACGACAGCCCGACCCCATAAAGTGCTCCGCCCTTAAAACAAGTGAACCCCGCCACGGTGGTCTAGTGGTTATGGCGCTTGACTGCTGACCCGAAGGTCGCGGGATCGAATCCCGGCCGCGGCTGCTGCATTTTCGATGGAGGCGAAAATGTTCGAGGCCCGCGTATTTAGATTTAGGTGCGTGGTAATGAAACCCAGGTGGTCGAAATTTCCGGAGCGCTCCACTACGGCGCCTCTCATAATCATATCGAGGTTTTGGGATGTTAAACCATATATATTATTATTAAAACAAGCGAAAAAACGCCATTGTTCTAATATGGGAACTCTTCTTCAACAACATCCCAAGCTTGTATTTCACTGAACTTCGTTCCCTTTATCCGAATAAAAATGGCAGCTTGAAAGAACGTGAGCTTGGACATGTTGAGTCTTTGTTTTGACCCTTTTGTGTATTGCAGATGTTAAAAATAGTAGGAGCACACATGGCGACAATTCTTGTGTCATAGAGAAATGTGGCTTTCTGTATTTTTTAAATCCTAACCAGAAAGTATAGTCTAACGTACGAACGTCCCTTCTTATACGTGAATTCACTTTTATTAAAACAGATTTAGGTCCTACACGCAATTTTATTTGCGATAATTTTCCGCTTTACATGTCCGTAGAATGTGGAATAATAAAAAGGGCGAAGAAAGGCTTGGCTTACTTAAAGGGGGTCGTCAACCACTTTTCAGAACAACCATCGAATGATTTCAGCAATGGAGTTTATTGTCTCACGAATCGATTGTCGCGAAAGCTTCTCGAATCCATGAAGAACGAGGTAAAACGGGGATTTGAGGCATGCTTTAAAGCACTTCGTTCTTCTCTCGTCCCGACTAGTGCGCTGCAAGCTATACAGGTAGGGATGACACGGAGGATAGAAGCTTCATCATGCGAGCGCCATGACCTTGAGCGCGCGCCATGAAACGTGATCGCCGTCTCCTTATGTATTCCAGTGCGCGCTAGTGTTGGTACTGTGTAACGTTAGCCCACTATAGAGCACAGCGTCGGCACGTGGCGACACACAGTGTCAAGAGGTGCATTCGAACCAAACGCCCTTGCTGATTTATGTCAGTTGTCAGCCAACAGCAACAGTCTGCTGCTTGACGACATACAGCTGACGACGCGCACGCCGAAGTTAGTAAGGACGGGACATCTTTATGAAGCGAGGGCACTTGGGAAAGCGGCAACTTTTCGCCCCGTTTGTAATGTCTATGTGCCACGGAAAACTACAGAATTTGGCTGAGCTGTTCACAGCAGTGTTTTCTGTTCGTAGAATGTGTTCTTTTTTTCACAAAGGCCGAACGGTGGTTCAGTAACTGTTTAAATCTCCTGAGATTGACAGGCGCTTTGGTAGAACAACTGCAGTATTGGCAGCATGCAGGCTTATACTGCAGTAGGTATGCGGTCCATTAAGTTGGTCAGATACACCAGGCTTCGTACATACAAATATGTCGCTTTCTGCCCCCTTTGCAATGACTGATTTATTACAGTGGCTTTGATAAGAAATGTGCTTGCTTCGCTATGTGTAAATATTATGGCGGAACTGCGATTTTTTTGCTGCGGTGAAACTAGCTAAAGTTTCTGCATAGTTCGAAATGGGGCGTACTTTACCTGGTGATCTCGGAATGCTGTGAAGACGTCGGGAATAGGACTGTACTTGTCGAGTAGCACAATGGTCCCTCCGATCGAGATGACGAAAAAGACGTACGTAAAACAAACGTAAAAGGAAATGTTGCCGCCTCCAATGCACACATCATCAGGTGTCGCGAGCTGAAATTTCCTGGAAGGATAAAGCTAGGTGATTAGTTAATGTGCACTCACAAAACAACTCGATTGACAGAAGACTCGACATCGAACTTTTTTCAGTGCTAAGGGGTAAACCTTCCGTGAATTTTAAATTATAGCTCAATGCATGTGACATCAACTGGTGAAGTCATTCGCTTGTCCCGGTAACACAAATATCTAAATTGCGCTGTTGAAAGACCACATGATGGCCGTTGACGGCAGTCGGTGCAAATAGAGTTAAATGCTAGCACTTTTGTTTATAAGCCTTAAACAGTACCCCTGAAGTGCGCATTGCGTTTTCACGACCAGAGACGGAGCCCCTGCTTCGGTGCGTAATGTGCAACTTAACACTTGATCACTGGACCAAACCTAAGCGACTACACCGGCGACTCTACAGATGGGACTCGGAAATGAGGTTCCGCAGGCCTCGTAAATTAAAGCGACACATCACAAGCATGATTCACCGGATTCGCCTTGGTGTGACCCTCACAAGACGTTATGCACGTATCATCAACTGCAGTGACACTGGTCCCAGTTGTGGTCATTGTCAAGTGCCACAAAACAATTGAGCACATATTTTTGTAGCTGCCCAGCATACGCACGTCCACGACAGCAACTCATTTCCTGTACTGAAGGATTTCATAACAGGCCATTAACTGATGAGGTTCTGTTGGGTCCATGGCCCGACGCCAACAATGCAACGGGGGTCGTAAGAGCGGTCGCAGCCTTCCTACAAGCAATTGGACTGGACACGCGGCTGTAGGATTGCGACAACTTGACGGGACTGTACATACTCACCTCCCCTTACTTACCATCGTCATCAATCATTCTTTTTTTTCTCCCCTTTCCCCACCCCCGGTGTAGAGTAGCAGGCTAGAGCACACTATCGCCAAGGCCGACCTCTCTGCCTCTCTGTAAATAAACTTCTCCCTCTCTTTGGTTTCCGCGCGTGGTATAACCAAGGAGGTTAATAACCTCCTTGGGTATAACACCCAAGTGAGGATAAACGAATGAATACACTCAGGACCCTGAAAACCAGCTATACATTGTTGAACAGGGCTCGGATGGCGGCGTCGAGCAATGGCTACCTGGACTCAGGAGGTCACCCACCTTAGGGCTGAAGCACAAGGAGCCTAGTAAAAAATAAAGTCCATTTCTCTCTCTCCTATTTCACGCTTTTACTGCTTGGGCGACTTATGAAATGTTTACCGTTTAGCCATCGTTCATTGTGCTTGGGGCGCTGGCTTGCTCAACTAACCAACTTCAGTACACGTTAGTGGGCTGTCTTTGTCTCAGGACTTAGGCAGTCAGACTAGCAATATTGAAATAATAAGGAAGTTTCACTAACTATCCTCTCCATCATTAGAATTTGGGAATTATATTGTGTAAGCTTAATATATGCAATACATTATTTATGGATGCTTCCCTCAAAGGTGCACTGTCATTAGGAACCTTTTACTCGCTAAGGGAGAGACCTGAATGCTATCTGCGAACTCGCTTAGCTTGCCGTTTTAGTTCAAGCTATCTACTTGAGCTACCATGTACAAGAAAAAAAAATTGAGATGAACTCACTCTCTGCAGGAAATTTGAGACAGGAACGTTTCCTCCCCGATTTCCATAATTTTTGAGATGCCAGTTGTGCCTGTAGAGTGGCAGACAAACTTGACACCGACTTGGTGACTCGGAAATCCTGCTTCCTTCAGGTTTTCGTTGGTCGCAAAATTTGTGACGTTAATGTATCCGGGCGTGTCCGTGAAAGAGAACCGTGACTGAAAAAACGAAAAGAACCAGGAAACTTTATTTGGATATATTCTGCGCATTTATTGCTATTATAGAAAGTGTCGCAGCACATAAGAAACGATGGCGTCAGGTATGAGGACAGAGGCTAAAAACCTCTCTAATACTTTGTCTTATGTGATACTATTTAGAAACTGGAAAATGAGAGTGGAACTGGAACGCCTGCAAACATCACTGGCAAATAGCTATTGTAAAAGTTGCTTGACCTCATAGGTAATGAACGAAACAAGCGTTTTTCTAGAACGTGATTTTTTCTAAGCATGTTCTGGTGTGATTTGCGTTGCGACAAATCTTGAAAGAATGATACTAACCTCAGGCATATCTTTGATAGCCTTGTTTGTATGCACGCAAAAACAGATCTGTCAGAAAACTAGACTGATTCTAACGCCACATATTACACACAAGATGGAAAATTGGGCTCGACTCAGTGTGATGAACAGAATTTTATTTTGTGCTTCAATTACTTAGCGAGAAAAATTAACAAGAAAATCCATAAGGATCAATGAAAGACATGGTTTTACGTAAATTGCTTCGTCAATTGAGCATCTAAAGCAGACAAATTGGATATGTAAGCTTAGAACAGACGTAAAATTTTTACATTGCATGCGAGGCTCTAGCAAGAGCATTGTTCCCCAAGTAGCGGTATATATGAGACCACTGTATGCAGCATTGATTCTGTATTATATTGAATGTCCAAATAACTTCAGCCTGTTGAACTGCATCTTTTCTTTTAAATGCGGATCACTTTAGGGGCTCGGGCTGTCGTATGCTGTCGTATGCTGTCGTACACTGTCGCCGCTTGGCGTAACGCAGCCAAAACCATGCATACAAATTAGGGGTGTGCGAATATTCGAAAGTTTCGAATTTCGTCGAATGTTACATTCGAAATATTCGTATTCGATTCGAAAATCGTGTATTCGAAAAGTTTCGATTATTCGAATAACTTCGAATATTCGAAGAATTCGAATATGCGATTCCATTATCATGCATAAAATAACTCATCTTCCACATTTCTACTGCGTTAGTATCGCTAAAAACGTTGCCGAGAGGAGCGATAAACATCGTAAGTGCACGGAGGCACGATATCTGCCTGCGACGAGCGCCCCAATACGTATGATTTATTGCTGGTGCATCTACGACGTGCAGCGCTGTTGGCGATCATGTAACCGTACATTTTCAATAATATGCGTGTGATGCCTAATGAAGGGAGTCAGACTCCAGCCGTCCCGATGAATGGAACAAGAACTGCCTTTATTGACTATGATACATGGTTTATATGCAATGAGTAAATGCGCCCTCAGGGGGATGAAGGAATCAAAAACGAAACCAAAACTGAATACAACATACTCCCCCCCTTATTTTTAGTGGTTAGTTGTTAGTACGTATTAGTAACAAAAAAAAGGCAGATCCCACGTACCGTGGGAGTCGATGTTATGCGAAGCATGCGGCGGGAAGGTGACTGTGGCGTAATTTTTTTTAGTGAGCGACACGTTACAAAATGACCCTAAAGATTTGTATAAATTTAATACGCACACATATATATGTTGAAGAGCCGTATATGTGTTATATAACCAGTTGTTTACGGTTGGGTAACGCTGCCAATGGCAACGTGGGTATTACCAACACCTGAAGCGGTAAGCTTATATGTAGTGCTTATACGTGTCCCGAGAACGCACGCACGTTTCACGAACCCGTGTGCATGTGTGCAAGAAGTTCTTGACAGTTCTTGAACAAGGGCATCATCACCGTGACCAGTGAGCACCAGCAGCTGGACATGACTTGTTATAGGATCCGGTTGTTGATCGTGGTGACGAGGGGCCCATGTGTAGTGAAGTATGTGGTATACTAGAGCTGTTGGAATTCGTGGATACCTCGGTCATTTCGTCGACAAATTCTCTGTCGACAGAGCCTGCGACATGTCGGAACCTTAAGCCACCCTTCGCGTTGATGAGGTATAGGCCGTCGAGGCTGGTAGGCCTGGATAGTGCTACGTAGACCAACATCAGTGGATGGGGTTCGTCGTATTCGTAGACTACCTGGGCGTATGTGGCCTACGTAGCCTAGTCTACAAAGCGGCTGTCAATCTATCTGACATCATCCTCGGTCAGCATGAGGCCATCGCCCAGCCTCGTAAGAAATGAAGAGGACACTGCGTCGTTCTGGTGGATGAAGTGCACTTTACGGTGTGGTGATGTGGATATCATATGTAACTTTCGTTAATGTATACCACCGAGATCGAGCCATGCTTCAATATAGCTTGCTGAATCATAGGAATACAAACGTGTTTATTAGACTGCTATAAAAGCGGAGCCAACACTGGAACTACAGACGTTAATCTGATATGACACCTGTATTGTAGGACTACACATCGTAGGAGTATCGTGTAGTGTTTATTGCTTTCTTGTAAAATTAGATAGCCAGCACCACCACCACAATTGACGTTGCACCTTAATTACGCCTGCGTACGCTGCTTTTCCAAACCAGTTTATAGACCTGGCGTGGCTCAGTGGTAGAATACCTGATTGCCACGCACAATGCTTGGGTTCGATTCCTGCTGGGATCCCAATTTTCATTCTTTCCATTCGTTGAGTCAACGCTGCCGATGTTGGTTTTCCTTAACGCTCTAGTATTTAAGTTACCAATGTCTGTTCTCGCCGTTCCTAGATAGATATAAACTGTCAATCACCTGTGGCGCATACCCGCACACCGCGGCCCGTGGTAAACGGGTATGTGCCACACGTGTCTAGTGGAAAGGGTTTGACGACGTACGCGACAGGATTTTAACGGTATTCATGTCATGACCCGACAGTCATATTCGTCAAATCTTCTTACCCTCCCATGCAAATTTTGGTCTACACCATGTTAAGGAGGCGATCATGAGAGCACCCAGACGTAGGCGGCTAGATAGATAGATAGATAGATACGTAGATAGAAACGCTCAAAGTGCCAGAGGTTCGCTAAGAAATGCTTCGCATTGAAAAACCCAAGTATTTACTCTACTTATTTACATAGTACAGAACAAACACAATTTCAGACCGTAAACTAAAAGTTGGTCTGATAGTCTTGAAGCCAGGCTGGTGGCCGGCGCCTTCGGGTCGGCCGCTCTGAATGTTGTACTGCTGAGGTTGGCTGCTGCAGTACCCCAGAAGATGGCGACTGCGTCCCAGAAGGCGGCTGCAGCACAGGAGACTGCACTACGCCAGGAGACAGCGGCTGCGGCACGGCAGGTTGCATTACGCCAGGAGACTGCGGCTGCGGCACGGCAGGTTGCATTACGCCAGGAGACTGCGGCTGCGGCACGGCAGGTTGCAGTACGCCAGCAGGTGGCGGATCCGATACGGCAGGTTGTAGGCCGGCAGGCTGTGGCACCGAAACTGGAAACTGCGGCACAGGTAGCTGCGACTGGTGGGAATCACCCCCCTCTGGAACCCTGGAAAGCTTGGAGGCATTCCACGTACGGCCGTCTTCAAGCCTGTAAGAAGCAGGTCCCTTCCTTTCCAACACTTTAGTTGGTGAAGAGAAAGAGCAGTCGCCCTTAAAGCGAACGGATGGTTTCCTGACACGAACAATGTCGCCTGCAGCTATCCCAGGTTCCTTGGCAGCTCTGCTCTTGTCTGTGTACAGCTTGCTGCTCCGCTGTTGACGCCGGACCCTACGACGTAGTCGCGCCAATTCCTTAGCCGGGTCTTTAGCGAATGCTGGTGCTGAGAAGCCAACGACGTCCAGCCTGGTTCGGGGCATTCTACCATGCAGTAGAACAGCAGGGGCAACCCCAGTGGTTGCCTGTGGAGTAGCCCTGTAAATAGCAAGATAGTCCATGACTGCTTGTCGGAGGGTCGTCCTTCGAGAAGTGAAACTTGAGCAAAGTTTTTGAATGTCCTGTTGAATCGTTCAATTTGTCCATTCGCCTGGGGGTAGTACACCGATGAATGCAAAAGACGGATGGCCCTGTCTTTCAGAAAGGTGATGAATTCCCGGGAAGTGAACTGAGGCCCGTTGTCACAAACGATTCCCTCGGGGTAGCCTTCGCGGGCAAAAACACTAGTTAAAAAGTCTTTCACTGTGCTCGTGGATACCTCACGGCAAAAATATACCTCTGGCCACTTGGAGTGGTAATCAACAAGCGTTATAGCAAATCTGCTGTTGTGAGGTGCGCGCTCCAAGGGGCCAACAATGTCTAAGGCCAGCTTTTGCCATGGTCGTTCAGGCCATTCAACAGGTTGCGGTGGCGCTGGTGATGTCTTGGCAGATTTATCGGCCTCGAGGCAGATGTGGCAGCTTTTCACTGCTGTTTCTACTTCCTTATCCATTCGTGGCCACCAGAACCGCTCACGAAGTCGGGCTTTCGTGCGCGTGATACCAGGATGTGTCTCGTGTGCGGTGGAAATGAACTGGGCAGTGAGAGAGGACGGAACCACGAGGCGCTCTGCTCGCAGTAGAAGATCATCGACAATAGAAAGTTCCTCTCTAATAAGGTAGAACGGCTTCACCTCTTCTGGTAAGGACTTTTGTGGCGGCCAGGCACTCAGCACAAAAGACTTGACGGTTTCTAGATAACCATAGTCAAGGACGGCCTGTCTGAACTTCTCCTTTGCCACACAGGCTGGCTCAACGAGCGACACAATTTCTTCCTCCTTTGCAAGCTCTGCTTCTGAGGTAGGTGCTGGCAGCCGAGAAAGTGCATCTGCAACAGTGTTCGTGGACCCCCTGCGGTATTCAACAGTGAAGTTATAACAAAGCAGTCGTGCGCGCCAGCGTGCGATTCTAAGCGGGCGTCTTCCACGTCCTTGTGACGACAGCAAGGAGACAAGCGCCTGGTGGTCTGTACGAATTTTAAAATGGCGACCCCAAAGGTACGTGTGCCGTCGCTCACATGCCCAAATACATGCCAGTGCTTCTCGTTCCCCGACTGAATACTTTCTCTCCGCTGGGGACAGTGTACGAGATGCGAAAGCGACTGTGCGAAGTTCTTGGCCATCTTGTTGCTGGAGGACTGCTCCCAGCCCACAGTCGGAAGCATCTGTCGATACAATGACTGGAAGCGCCGGGTCGAACATTTGAAGGGCTGTGTTCGACGAAAGCATTTTTTTTACCCTTCTGAAACTGTTGTCTGCTTCGGCAGACCAGATGAATGGCTCATTTTTCCGAAGCAAGACTCTCATATGCTCGACCACTTGTGCCAAACGTGGAACAAACTTCGAGTAGTACTCTACAAGACCCAAGAACGAACGGAGGGCAGCAACATTGGTTGGCACGGGAGTGTTAACTATGGAGTCAATCTTCTCAGGAAGTGGCGAGATACCACGTGCAGTGACCTTGTGCCCTAGAAATGCGAGCTCTGGAACGTCAAAGACACATTTGTTGTTCAGTTTCAAGCCTGCATCCTTGATCTTCTGCAGGGCTGTTTTCAGGTTCAAGAGGTGCTCTTCTGCAGTCTTGCCAAAGACGATCACATCGTCAATGTAGAACAACACACCAGGGCAACGGTCAAGGATTACTGCCATCATCTTCTGAAATGCCGCTGGGGCAGAAGCTAATCCAAAGCATACTCTCTTGAATCGAAAAAGTCCATCGTGAGTGATTAAGGCTGTTAGGTCCCTGCTGTCAGGGTGCAAGAGAACCTGATGGTAAGCGGAAGCCAAGTCGAGTTTTGAGAAATGTGTAGCGCCTACCAAAGCATGGAGAAGCTCTTCTGTGTGAGGCAACGGGAAACTATCTGGAACAATAGCCATATTCGGTTCTCGGAGATCTACGCAGATCCTGATGCTGCCCTTTCTTGTCAACAACGACAATGGGGGACACCCATTCGGAAGCATCGATGAGCTCGATGATGTCAAGGCTTAGTAACCTTTGAAGCTCATTTGACAGTGGCGCACGGAGAGAATATGGCAGACGGCGAAGTTTGGAAGTTACAGGCTGCACGCCCTGACGCGTCTTAACCCGATGCGTGAACCCCTTAGCAAGGCCCAAGTTGGAACTGAAAAGTGAAGCGAACTCGCTTGCCAAGGCTGGCGGAAGATTTTCTGGACCGGGTTGCACGTTGGACAGTGCGGAAATGTTGGCAAGTGGAACGGAAGTGGAACGAGGTACCGTGTCATTGACACATGTCAACGGAGCAACAGACGTAACGTGCCGCACTACCACTCGTTCACTATGCGGGACCACTTCTGAAGAAAGACAGTGACCCATGTGACTGGGCACCTTCAGATACCCCAGTTTGGCAAATCTTTGCCCCATATACCTCCCTATATCAGCCACTTCTGTTCCAAGCGAGCGTGCCTTGTCAGTGGCAGGGGGAGGGGGGGTTGTCTCTGTTAGAAGGGAGCGCCTGCTGCGTGATCATGTGGAGCAACTCATATTTCTCCATGATAACATCTAGTCATTACTTTCATTGTGCCGTGATATTTGCTTGTGTTGTGATGTGCATTATGCTAGCCTGGACATTGTGCTCTGGAGATGGCAGTGCATGTTGTGTTGCCAGTCAGGCTGTTGATGTTTTTTTTTTCAGATAGCTGCATGTTAAATAAAGTATTATTTCTGTGGAGGCATTTTTCTTTTGATATTCGATATTCGATCCGATATTCGAAGGTGGATATTCGTATTCGATTTGTATTCGAAAAATTTGATATTCGCACACCCCTAATAAAAATAGAAAAACAATGAGGAAGCATGCGAGAAATAGAAAGATAGAGAAAGAAAGGCAAAAAATAGCAAGAGAAATAGAAAGAGAAAGACAAACAAGTACATAAAGAAAGAGGAAGAAGTAAATAGAAATAAAGAGAAAAAAAAGGCAGAAAAAAAACGGGAAAAGACAAAAATAAAGGTAGAGAGGAGGAAAGAAAAAGAAAGCCGAAGAGAAACAAAGAAGGCTGCCTAGCTCCGCACTTCCTTCAGGCTTGGCACAATTAGTGCGAAGCTTCCTTAATTTTTCATTGCATATTTGTCGTTGTGATCTTGATGGGTAAAATTTCTTTACGCTTCGCAAGTTTCGGCACCCTCGTATTTAAATTTACCGCGTAAGTAACAGAAAATGTGCTTCAAAGAGCCGGAAGACCAGAGCTTCCTCCTTACGGTATGACACGAAGGCGAAATATATAGTTTCCCACGTGTCGTCGTAAAGCATCCTCGTTAGAATTCTTCTTTTTTTTTCCGACTGGAGATTGGCCACTGACAGCGAAATTGTGTTCGATTTCCTGATTTAGCAGCGCCTGCTGAATCATCGTCGCTCTGCTTCTCCGGGTCATGAGCGGAGCAATATGGTATTCCGCTTCCGCTGCCGGCGTTTGGCACGTGTGCACGCGTAAATATATATAGCGTTTCGTCCGGGTGACGGAGTTACATATGTGTGGATACACGTGCCCGAATGGTGTAAACGAGAAGAAAAAGCTATTCGTTATGACTGAGCGAGCGGCCAACAGAATATTTTCAAGCAAGAATCCTCGGTCATATAGCGTCTCCCCTTCTCGGTCTCGTTTGCTGCTTTTATGTCCCCGAGGTATTCACGCGACCTTTTACGAACCTGAAATGTTTGACGCGCACCTTATCCACGCAAAGGCACACCACACACGAGTGTTGCTAGATGCTGCCCCCGAGCTATATAACAAGCAATTATAGATTCCAAAAGGAGGGTCCAAAAAATAGCGGCGCCACTTTTACGAAAAAGTCCCAAAGGAGCCGAAGCTCAATAAATTTTCTCAGTCTTGAAAATATTTTTAATTACAATAAAAGAAAGCTCAATTAGAAGGATACGCAAAAAAGAACTATTCATTTTGTACACACAAAATATGCGCAACTATGAACTAAAGCAGGTATTTCATTTTTAGCGGGGCAGTCTCCAC
The DNA here is from genome assembly GCF_013339695.2 of Rhipicephalus sanguineus. Classification (NCBI taxonomy): domain Eukaryota; kingdom Metazoa; phylum Arthropoda; class Arachnida; order Ixodida; family Ixodidae; genus Rhipicephalus; species Rhipicephalus sanguineus. The sequence continues at coordinate 2,437,372 of NC_051183.1, forward strand.
TGTTTTCATTGCACGTTTGCAGTTCATGAATGAGTAAAGTTACTAGTTGACTTCCCAAAAATATCTTTGACAAATGTCAATCATTCATTGGGGGACAGGCGTCAACATACAGTCATTGACAAACGCGCTCTTTGGGAATATGACGAACACTCAGATAGGTATATTTGCAGGAAGAACACGAATAATTCCCAAAAAGCGCGACAAGCGACTGGTAAAGTCTACAAAGGCTTGGGTAAGAAATGAAGCCTGAATCCGTTTATCACAAGCGAAACTATCAATTCTGACACACACACGCGCACGTAGACACGCCCTCGACAACCCGCACATGTTCTCGTTTGCAAATTGTGTAGAGTGATAAAGGTCTTCAATGTACATGAAAACGGCGCCAGCAGATATATTTGTTAAGCTGTTGTTTGTCACTCGCGTCCGTTGTAACTGTTATCAATTCTTTCACGCAGTCCGAGCCCAATACATTCGGCCAATTAACGAAACCGAGATATACTTTCGCGCCTGTTGTTGCGAAAGCTCTTATGACATCTGCTTATGCCTTGCTCAAAAAGACAACTGCGTACGGTGCCGTAAATGGAGCTATAGCCTGCCTGCTGATTCCCATAAGCAGGCAAAGCAGCTTTTTTTCTCGCTTGTCCCTAAGCCTTGAAGGCAAATGGTACATACACACCCTACGAACAGTTATGAAGTTGCAATGTGTAGGTACAAAGTAATACAGGTACCTTGAAATTTAAAACCGGTGATATGCTGTTGAAGAGGTCGACATAAGCCTTTCCTGTGAGCAGGTGAGTCGCGTCCGTTCTTTTAGCGTGATCAAGAAGTTCCTCTGTAAAAGAACAGAGAGGCATCGTACAAAGCTTGCACTCTTGACCCTTGTAGGTTTACGAAAATTTTGACAGTATGATATAAAAACCGGCGGACGTATATTGATATAGACTACAAAGAAATAGTATAAAACAAATTTCATCAAAATGAAGGCAGTAGTTAACTGGAAAAAAATTACCGAATCTACCCTAATGTGAATCATGACGAGCGGCGAAGTTCTGGGTATCGTACCGGTATGTCACCGTACGTCACCCGCTCGTTGCTACTGCGAATGTAAATTGAGTGTCTTAAAGTGTATAAAAAGGCACACCTTCCACATCCCACTGTGCACATCCTTCAGAATTGTGATATCCAGATTTGTTGATTTCGGGAACATAGTGCCTTTAATTATTATTCGATTTCATTTTCATTAAGATATTTCAGCAGTGTTTTGAGTGCTGCCTATTACTTTTATGTGAGTTTATAATCGTAATTGTCATCGCAACATACGCACATATGTTTCGACTATAACAACGGTTTTTCTATATACCGTGACAGCGGACAGTGACAGTCAGTCGACGACAAAGCTGGGTCCTAAGGTGCTTCGCCCCTAAAAAATGGGACACATATGTCCCACAGAGTGTTCTCAAAGAGTGGGAAAACATTGCCCCACTGCATCAGAAGGCACCATGTCGCGATTTCATGAACTGGTATTTGGGATGAAATGGCTGAAGCAAGTGGCACAGAGTATCACTTCTCAAGTTGTGCTGAGTAAGGCTGTGCGGACTTCATTTCCAGCAGTAAGCACCATACACCTGCACCTTTTGTGAGCCTTCATAGCGGTGCGGTCTGTTCCTGTAGAGCTTACTTCACCGCATGCATCAACCATTTTTCTCTCCATTTGCCTGTCCTTCCTTTGGCTGTCGAAATGGTTGCGAACTGATGTTGTCCCTGAACATGTGCCGACTTTTTAAGAGGTACATAATATCCAGAAAAATGTTCACACGCACCAATATCCGCAATTACGGTGAGGTATGAGCCTGGTAATATCGCAGGGGATTGTGTTTGGATGCATTTATCGGTCAAGTTATTCCGCAAGCTTACAAAACACGTGATCAATGGAAGCTAAAATTGCCTCTCTGAAAAACCAGAAAAAGAGGAAATTATCGGGGCTTTTGATAGCTAGGTCCCTTCTATCTGAAGAAGACGAAAATTTACAAGCTATCATAATAAATTGATCGAAATTCAACGCCATTGTAACACTACTACCGCGCTTCGAAAGCTTGGTAAAACAATTTTCCTCGTGATTACAAAGACGCAAATAAGCTATGAGTGACTTAGCGTTGCGCAATTTGCAAGGGGTGCTGTGGGAGAATTTTTTTTTCTGCAAACAGAAAAGTGGGATTTACGCGTCCTGCTGTCGCAGAAAAGGTTACTACAAATATGTTCATGGACACTCTCACGAATGAATGAGTAAAAACAATATGACTTCGTCGGACTCATCACTTTCTGATAAGCGGATTAGATCATGTAATATACACAAAACGCATAAAAGCAGGCACCTAATGAAGTGCCTCTCCAGATCCATGCCAAAATAACCATAGCTGTACTGACATTGTGTTTTACTCTTCATAAGCACCACATTCAAATTAAATGTTGACAAACTAATTTTTAGGAGCATATAATAAAATAATAACTACGACAACAAATTTTGAAAGCTGAGTAGTGAAGTCCAGTGGAAAGTATTTTGAAGGATTAGGGCATTTATATATTTACACCCACATACAGAGTTATCATTTCTGCGACCAGTGTTTGGTTATCGCACTTATCAATGTTTGTCACGAAATTCTGATTTGACTACTCAGTGCTATTTGGGTGAGAAAAAATGTCTTCACAGAACACACGGAAATATTTCGTCAATAATATTAGAAGAATGCATGAAATAGTTTTCAAATACGTACAGCTGGATTAATTATGGCGACATGGTATTTGAAGTAAACAAAAGCGGACGCAGCTAATGCTATAGTCAAGGTGTTAGCTCAATGCTCTTCAACTCAAACTCTGCGAGGTCGTCTCACAGGGTATTTATGATACATCGATACTGCGAAAGTGCCTGTTTATCAAGAAGAACCGTGACTCGTATGTCTTGACTTGTCTGTAAACCCTGGGCAGGATTCACAAGTCTCTTCTTTCGTGAGTGTCATATGCCATTGGCTGGCTACCTTCGGTGGTCATATGGTGAAGGTCACCATTGTCTGAAAATTGGTCTCATTAACAACTGTGTCACAAGAGGTTCTTGTCAATTCGACGTCTTGTTACAGGTTTCGATGTCACCAGACCATCGTGAAGTACCCTAGCACTTCGATGATTTAGAAATCAATTGACAGAAGCATTGTACAATGTCTGTTTCACTGAGAGCAGCTATGTTTGTTTCGCATTTACTTGTTTTGTAATTTGACAGAAGCATTGTACAATGTCTGTTTCACTGAGAGCAGCTATGTTTGTCTCGCATTTACTTGTTTTGTAATTTGTTCTCTCAATTATGGTATTATTTTAAGACATGTTCTTCGTATGATTCCTCGCCTCCCCCCTTTTTTAATGCTTTGTGAACAGCCCTTAGGGTAACATTAGTTATTATTCTCGTGATGATAGAACTCATAGCACATGTCATTTAGTGCCGCAGCCCTCGGTGCATAAACAATATACAAACCTTTTTGCGAAACCTCAAGGAGCTCTGCTAATTGCGCATTAACTCATGAATTGCGGAAAAGTCAGTCTGAAAATTTAAGCTTATTATTACGAAACACTGTCACGGCCTAAACTTTAGTTGCTTAACTGTTCATTTGTTGCGCTTACCCCCCAGCTTTGGCACTTCCAAACTCGTTCACAAGCGATCCCCTCTAGCTGTGCAGCAGCGTCCCGATGAACTGTGTACCTGCTGGAACTTCACACGACTTACCTTCGTTAAATGTGACGTCCGAAGTTACCAGTGTGGCACCAGTCAGCGGGATGCTGCAGGCGGCGACGAAACTGTCGACGCCATTCTCGACATGCACAAGAACCCGGTCGCCCGTACCAATGCCGTGCGATCGAAACCCGCTGGCCATTATCTTCAGCTTTTCCAGCAACTCCGAATAGGTTATTTTGTCTTGTCCATGTATCTGCGTAAAAACATTGAAGTAACGATGAATAGTTGCATTATCCCCAAGACATTCAAAAGAAGATACCGTCCAGGGGTGGAAGTGGAGGAGGAAGATGAAGGAAAGGCAGGAAGGCCAACCAGACGATCATCCGGTTTGCTATCCTACGATGGGGGAAGGGGATTAAGGGATGAAAAAACAGGCAGATAGAAAGAAGTGAGCATAAAAAATGCGCGTGAGCTTAAACATCAGTGCGGCGTTCCATACTACCATGGACGCAGGATCTCGGGCGTATCACGTTTCACTGTAGGTAGTAGAGTCATGGTGCCTGTTGAAGGCTTGCAAGTACTGGACATAGAACATTGTGTACCTGTTGTGCAAACTGAGTGTATGGTGATTTCAGCTACATGTCGGGTGTGCCTAACAGTGACTGAATCACTACGATGATTGGTTTGTCTTCTCCAGACAAGTTGTCACTGAATCTCTAGGTGGGGCGATATCTGAAACGGTCCCACGGTCAGGTATGCATTCTCCTCAGACAACGCGAAGGCGAAGGACATCGTCTTTTTCTTTTTCTTGTCATTCAATTGTGTTCATTTGGCCCTCTGAAAGCTTTCTGTACATAACGCGGTTATGCACTGCCTCCGGGATCGGCGGCATCGACGGCTTTCTGCACTTCACATGGTTTTGCAGTGCATCCGGGATCGGCCCGCGTTTCACCAAGCGGCGATATTATGTGATGACTTCATCATGTGACGTCACGTTATGTGAGTCATGATGAAGTCACAATTTTGGGCGACCTGTGGCGTCGTGATGACGTCATCGCATGATTTCTTATATCACTTCGCGCTGATGCCGACGCCGCCGATGGTCACTTTTCGCATTGGATGAGGCATCTAAGGCTTTTGCCTTAAGAATTGTCTCGCCTAACACTGGTGGTCAGGCACTTCACTAGAAAAGACGTATGCATTGTCATGTAATAAATAACTTAAGTCACAGCTCATTACCACGAATAACAGGGATATGCGGGAATCGAAGTAATGTACACGCACTTTCCGCTTTCCTCTCGAATCTATCTAAAACATTTATCGAAGAAGCGTACGCATACATACAATTTGTTGACTCGCTGTACTTCGTTCGGAAAACACACAATGGACTGAGAAAACTAACGTCACTCGCACGAACGAACGTGAAAACCAATTAAAGTATGTTTGCATTGCCCAGGCGGCCGTATAAGAAATATTTAGAGCATACCTTTAATAGTAGTATCGTTACTGTTTAACAGTACGGTCATTCTAAGCGCACTGGAGCGCGAGCCTTGCTTGGTAGGGATATCGCTCATGCGCAGAACATGGCTGTATTTTTCCGCCGATGTGCTCCGCCGGCAAGTGGTCGCCCGTCCAGTGTTCCGAATTATTATGTGTCCGTGCACATACGTTATCATCATCCCAAAGATACAAAGTGCTATGAAAGGTACACACAAGGCAATAATAATTAATAATTGCTTGGGTTTAACGTCCCAAAACCATGATATCATTACGAGGGACGCTGTAGTGGAGAGCTCCGGAAATTTCGACCATCTGGGGTTCTTTAACGTCCACCTAAATCTAAGTACACGGGCCTCAGCCCTTTTCACCACAATCGACAATGCGGCCACCGCGGCCGGGATTCGATCCCGCGACCTGCGGGTCAGCAGTCGAGAACCATAAGCACTGGACCACCGTGGCGGGTTGAGGCACAAGACAAGTGCTTACAGACGACTGTATGCTTATTGGTAGATATTCGTCAAATTAGCTGCGGCTCACGTATGAAGTGCGCAACGAATACAGCAGAAAAGATTTGTCGAGAGGCCCCACACACGTTGCTGACCTACTTTAGGCTGCTCGATAAAATGGCATTATTAACCTTGTAACCGCGAGGAAATAGAAAAACACAGCATTAGAGAAAACGGATGTGTGGTAACACAAAACGCTAGAAATGATTGCACATATTTGTTTTGGCTTCGAACAAGGGATTTCAGTCCAGCATGCTAATTGTCGCACATCTGTGAACTATCGGCAAATGGGATCGTGAAATTGTTTGCGGCGTAATGTCGGCCTGACTCTTTGCTAAATTACACACACCTGTGCCCAATCTGGAAAGGAAGTACGACGACACTATTGAGCACCGTGATGATGGCCCTATTTTTTTCAAGATTGAGTGGCAAGAGGATGGCGCGAACGTTTAGTAGCGGCGATAGAGGCACCAGTCGAGCCGACGCTTCTAAATGTGGAGCATTTGCTAGCGAACCAAATGCACTTTGACCATATCTATCTATCTATCTATCTATCTATCTATCTATCTATCTATCTATCTATCTATCTATCTATCTATCTATCTATCTATCTATCTATCTATCTATCTATCTATCTATCTATCTATCTATCTATCTATCTATCTATCTATCTATCTATCTATCTATCTATCTATCTATCTATCTATCTATCTATCTATCTATCTATCTATCTATCTATCTATCTATCTATCTATCTATCTATCTATCTATCTATCTATCTATCTATCTATCTATCTATCTATCTATCTATCCGCCTACGTCTTGGCGCTCTCGTGGTGGTCTCCATAACTCTGTATATACAAAAAAGCCATAGGAGGACAAGAGTGCATGATGACCATGATTCACCGGTCATGATACGAATAATCTAACTTGCCTCCTGTGTACGTCATGAAACTCTTTCCATCAGTCACGTGTCCCACATACCCGCATAGCACTGCGATACACGGGTATAAGCCACTGATAATTAACAGTCTATATCAAGCCAGGGCGAGGATGAATAGGTTTTGCAAATCTTTAGCAAAAGGGTTAAGGAGCTCGTGTCGCAGAAAATATGGTGCCGGTGTTGTCGATGAACGGAAAGTCCTGATGGAAGCGAAGAATAAAAATCAAGGCTCGAGCCGGAATCGAACCCAAGCATTCTGGATGACAGTGACGTTTCTACCCCAGAGCCACACTTGAGCTTCAAACTGGTTAGGATAAAGACCATATACAAGCTTCATGTCGGGGCAACGTATGCTGTGGTTGCACTGTGTTGGATGTCCGCTTTAATAGCAATTAAAGAAGAATTGACCGCAGAAGCCGCATTACAAGCGTTGCTCGAATACGCCGACGACAGCTACTTATTATATGCACATCATCGCACTGTAGTGTGCACATCGTTGCGATAAAACTGCCATCTCTGCTCGAACGGGAGTGCCGACGTCACGTTGGACCGCGATCTACGTTTTACACGCCAGTGCAGTCGACATGTCTGGCAACTGCTAGATCCGCCTCGTAACGCTTGGCTCCAAGTGAAAAATTCGCCATTCGCGGCTACTCGCTTAGTGCCTGGAATGAAATCGATTGTCACAATTTGTGGGATCTGACAATATTTTTGTTCAAAAAAAGAAAAAAATCATTGCACAATGTCTTTGGACGTGACTGCTACCAACGGGTGACGTGCATGGCCTACGACCATGCACGTCACCCTGTGGCGCATATCCCTGTGTTGAAGTGTTATGCGGGCATGTGCCACACGTGACTGGTGGAAATAGTTTCCTGAACTACGGCCTACGATGTGCCGAGATTTTCTGTGAAATCGGAATACATTGTATGCGAGCGATAGCGATAGCATACGTTGTCGCAGTTTAGGTACATGATAACTAGTACTTAGGCTTCGTGGACTAAGTAAAAAAAAAAAAGACTTGGAGAACGCTTGGGCTTCGCCTTCAAGAGTAGAACGCGATAGCATAATTGGGCCCCGTGCGCATCGCCTTCTCAATTACTCGCCTGCTTCTCTTCTCGATGCATGCCTCAACTGTGCCTCAAGGAAACGAACGACTGTGCGCGAAACACAGGCCGTTTCAAACTATCCTAGAATGCCTACTGCAAGTACAGTTAAGTGCCCGCTACGCCATAATTCTTCCTCTTGCGAATCAGCGAAGGGCCTATTACGCGTCCGTAAGGCACCACGAATTTGTAATGGGTGGGTCTTTAAAACACCCACTCGTTGCGCAATCCATATGTTCTGACGCCTGGCGTGACTCTACGCTTCTTCCACGCAATATGAAATGCGTTAAGGAGATTCCGTCCACTACGCGACATTTATATAGTGTGTTTTTTTTTCTTCCGAAGCAGTTTCAAGCAATAGCGTGTCTCTCTGGTAGAACGCCTGCTTGCCACGCCGACGACCCTAGGTTTGAATCTCATTCGAGCCCGAAGTTTTGTAGCGTTAGCTGCACTTGCCTAGCCGGAGCCGTATTCGCGCGGAAGGTCATGAGCCGTGCTGCGTATGCGCGAGGATCAGTGATGTCACACAGCTGGGTCACCGGAGCTGGCATCTCACGCGCTCTCCGACACCGCCGCGCGCGGCTCGCCGCTGCTGGTCTGCGCGTTCGGGAGGAGTGGCGTCGTAGGCGCGGTAGACCCGCTTGCGCCGGCGCGCGCGCAGACTCCGCCACCGCCGCGCGTGGCTCGCCGCTGCTGGTCTGCGCCGCATTCGGGAGGAGTGACGTCGTAGCCATAGACACTGTAGCGCCGGCGCGCGCGCAGCTAAGCGCCTTCGCTGTGCAGTCGCCGTCTGACACTGCGCTGGGGCCGCTTGATAGCGCCTGTGACTGGCGTTTGCAGGTGGGTAACTCCATGGAGAAGGAGAGCGCAAATGCTGCTCGACGGCGCAGAAGAGCCGAAAAGCTTATCTCGTCGGATCCCGAAGTAGTTGCCTGGCAATTAGCGGTTCAGCGTACGAAGAATGAACAGAAAAAGGTTAATAATCCTAGACAATCTGGAAAGCTAAGAATAATCAGCTGAACCTTTGCTAACGCTACGTATATGCTTAGAATAACAGAGAGTTGAGCTAGTTGGTAAGTATTCATTCTAAAAAGACAGGGCGTGCAAACAAGGACACAAGAACGGCGTTTGTGGTGTCCTGACTTCTTGTGTCCTTGTTTGCACGCCCTGTCTTTTTAGAATGAATGCTATGTACATCCTGGCATAGCCCAGCTAAGCCACTCCAAATTTTTTTAATGATTTATTTTATTTGCATCTTTCTCTATTTTTCGGTCACGGACAAGATGATGATTTTTTGCTCGCAACAAACGACGTCGACACCGACGCCGGAATTTCTGCCAAATGAGCTCTTTAACGCTATCGCGTTAAAATACCCACAGTTGCTATCCATGTGTGCTGTACTAACGGAGCGCCGCTTAAACATATGGCGCGTCCTTCAAGGACGTGTCAAGGTTTGTCTGGGAGTGTTTGTCACCGTGGCGAGCGCCACGTTAATCATGAAACCTTGTAGTAGATGCGACATACATCTGTAGTATACATCGCAAGGTGCACGTATCATTTTCCGTGCTGCTACTTAAAAGCGACTAATAACATCAATATTGACAATTAATATGGCGTCACAAGCCTTTCAAAATTACTTTTCTTTCCTCTACGTGGATGCAGCCAGCGGTTACAACGGCCCGAGTTAGGGAGTCCTGTCAGTAAGTCCTCAGGATGAAATAAAGTTCGTTGTCTGTCTGTCTGTCTGTCTGTCTGTCTGTCTGTCTGTCTGTCTGTCTGTCTGTCTGTCTGTCTGTCTGTCTGTCTGTCTGTCTGTCTGTCTGTCTGTCTGTCTGTCTGTCTGTCTGTCTGTCTGTCTGTCATTCACAACCACTTTGGCAGGATTGACACGTCGTTGATCTTGGCTTTAAAAGAGTGCACTACAATTAAAAAAACAGTTATATGAGCTATTCTTTTAATGCGGAATTCAGGACATGAAACTGATATTCTACCGTTGCAGTTTCGGTGCGAACTTGACAATAAAACATTGCATTCTATTAAGACGTGAGCAAATAGCGCTAAACACACGACGGAGAAGAACGACAGACACAAGCGCACTCTTGCATTCTATTTTCTCCCTCAATAATGACCTTACCGTATCAACATTTACGGCATTCGAACCCTCAAATAACAACTTATCGGTCTTAAATTCATCTTTTACTTCAAATTAGTGTGTGTTTGGTTGCTGGTCAGCGGACATGTTGTGCAGTTATTCCAGGAGGCGAAATGATGTGGAAACATCTTTAGGCCTACATTTGCGGTGCTCATGAGCACTCGCCCGAGAACTGACACGAGCACGAGAACAGCGCGGCAAGAGCACGGGCTGTCACAATGGCACGAGAAGAGAGCGCTCGAAAATATCCTCGGTATTAGAATGCTTCGTCTCGCGTGTCGGCTCAGCAAAAGCCTCGAGTTAGAGAACGGTTGAAGACGTCATTAGCAATCCAATGGGACGCTAGGAGAAAGAAAACCGCTCTGAATTTCTTATAAATAAAGACTTCGCATTTCAGAGGCAAGGAAATGTCCTTGGTCTTGGGATCGCATCCAGAACCAGCGTGTTCTCAGGTTCCACCCCTCTGCCACAGGCGTTATCCCTCAGTTCAACACCAGAGAGAACTTGCCTTCAAATGCAAAGCTCCTTTTCTGAGGAGCACCTGTGTGTTTTTCTTGGCACAGTGGCGCATGGAAATAGACGTTATTTCTTTCTGTTGTAATGCACGAAGCTCTCAATGTCGGTGCACAGCCGCCGCGACATGACAGAGGGAGGAGCGAGCGGTGATACTTTGGGGCCCTGGTCAGCTTCCAAGATTGACAGGGTCGCTAGTACACTGCTCGTGTGCGGCATATGTCGACGTCAGGAGAGATTACTGTCGTGCATTACCTTCTCTGGGTGACGCGCCGTCAGAATGAAACAGCTGTTTCCGAGGGTGAAACTATATGAGGCGAGCTGAATGTCGCTTACAATATTACGAGATCACCATTTCTCTGTACATTTTTTCCATACGCCTCGTCCAATTTCACATCAGATTCCCCCTGTTTCCACACAACTAGCACGTGCCACTGAACTTCGTTTTAATTACCGGTTGGGCTATTTTATCGCTTTATACAAGCTTGACATCAAGTTCCGCAGCTGTGACGCGGCGATGTTTGCAATAATAATAAAAATGCCGTGATTGAAAGCGGTTCAAGCGAGCTCGTCGAGGCAACTACCGCGGAAAGCATGCCGCGGCGTTGTCCCGCGCGTCCGGCGCCCCCGCGCGACAAGCAGCGCCGCGCTGTCCAGCTCTGCCTTCGTATGGCCGGCGTGTGAATCACGTGACAGAAGTTGAAGTTTCGAGGAGCGCACGGGCCCGCCGGCTCGGGGCTCTCGCCGAGCGACTGTGCGTGGCGCGAGGTAGAGGATACAAACCGACACTGCGCATGTCCCGTTGCTATGACGACGCAAGTGCGAGAAGGAAGAGGAGGAAATTGACGTTGATCTAGATTCAAGGTCGAATGCATGCACAAAGTCGTTCTGTGTTTGTACAAGGAGGACTAGGGCTATCGCTCTAATAATTGCTGAGGTTTGGTGAGCCAAGACCACGATATCATTATCAGGCATGCCGTAGCGGAGTGCTCCGGAAACTTGAATCGCACGAGGTTTTAACGTGCATCTAAATCAAACAATACGGGCCTCTAGCATATTGCCTCCATCGAAACGCGACCATCTTGGCCGGGATCGACCATTTTCCCAAAAGAGTGCACTTCGTGCTTTAGAAAGTTAGACTGAGTTTATGGAAAATTTTTCAACCGGTGGAGAGAACGACTAGTCATATCCGTTGGGTCGTTTTATTTGTGGGGCTAAGTTTGCGCTCAGTATTGCACGACGTATTCAATGTCGGACTCTGTTCTATTGTGTTTTAACTGACTTGCTGTGCAGAGGATGAATTTTTTGTTACCTCGGCTACTCTATTTCTACAGGCTGTGCAGCGAAAAACAAATAAAAACGGTTACCCAAAATAAAAACTCTGCAACTAAAACAAAAAACAACATAGCACGTTGAAACAAGTCAAAGCAACGTGGTAATGTACAATTTGCTTGCAAATGTTCACATCGCAATAAAGCGTCCACACGCACACATTTCTAGTTCTGCCCACAGTATATAAACTAACACATCATTCCGTACATAACAAGCTATTCATCACAAGCGCTTGTCATGGTCTTAGAAAGACGGAAACAAAAAACGATTGGACAAGTGACGCTTACCAGTGCCGTTTTGTCACCGTAGTTCTGCAGTCTTCGCTTCAAGAAGGCGTACGTGGAAACATCCCTGAGGTCCTCTAGGTCGGGGTACGGTGAATAGACAACGCCACTCACAATTTTCACTCGCATCTGGAATAATAGCAAAAAGGCGAGCTACTTCAGTGAGTAGGGGAGACGTTGGTAATTTTAACTGCGCAGATGCATTTGTCTAGGTTTTCGCTAGTGACCATTTGGCTTTGCTTCTTTATCAGCGCAAAAGCGTTTTCTACCGCGTCACGTTCTTGCAGATTTTTTTTTTCTTTCAGGACAAGCTTTCCATTCACCAGTAGTAGTGGTGCTACTCGTTCAGCGCTGATGATATGTGGTTTGGTGTGGCGCGTGGGCCAATCATTCAACTTTACTGTCAAACCTCACGTTTTCGGCAAGATCGTTCGTACCCTTGTGGTGCTGACATCCCCGCAAATCCTCCTAACTATTCCTGGAATAAACCAGTAAACGCATTTACCATAGTTGTCCCCGCAAGGAGACAACGCTATTATTTATTCGGGTTGTGCGAAAATTCGAAGCTTCGAATATTCGATTCGAATTGTTCTCTATTCGATTCGATTCGGAAGGCACTTTTACTACTCGAATTAATCGAACATTTCTAAACTTCATAACAGGTGTTGAAATGAACCAGAAGCATAAATACTTACGCTCTTACGCTAAATTTTGCCAAATTTGGTGCATAAGTGGAAAAATTAGTTTCAGTTACCACACCCCCTCCACTGCGTTTTTGCGAGTGTTGCGCCAGTTTTCGAGTGTTGTGGGCAGAGCCACAGCCAGGGCATTGTCTGTGAGGCAGATAAATATCGTGCGGAAATTATACTGAACAAAACCACCAAAACGAGTGGGGAGTCCTCGCAAAGTTAAGAGGAAATGTCTAAAAAAAACTAACATTATTCTGGGTTAACCTGCGAGAAAGCAGCCGCAGTGAACATCATGCTGAGCAGTGCCTTTGCGTCTCCAGACTGATATAGCAGGCTTTGAGGATTAAACTACGGCAAGGTAAAGCACGTAAGCACTAGTGTGTCTACTGACGGTTGTTTTCGTTGTCCGGAAGAATAGTGACACGCACCAACGCCCTTGCTGCTTCTCGAACATACCGAGCAGCTATCCATCCTTCATGACGTCAAATAATTACACGTGTGGTACCGCCAAGTAATAAAGTTCTGGAAGGAATAATCTTCGTGTATGTTATTTGCTGTACAACAAGTTTACGTTTCCATGTCTGGTTGGCGAAATTTTTTTTTTTTTGCAGAAGTCAGCACTTGTACTTTCGTATTAGAGATTATTCGAAAAAGGTTCGACTCGATTCGCACTTGGTTTGATTATTTCAACTCGCGTCGAAGTTGAAAACTCGATATTCGCACTCCCCTATTATGTATGCATGGGATGTAGAGTGGATGCGTTGAGGTCAACATAGGCGGTTTTGATTCTCCTGAACGCTCCGTATGCGTAATCTGGCTTCCACCTGATTCGCCACCATAAAATCAAGAAATCATCTACATTTGCGTCATCAACTGCTGTAGAGCTCGTAATCCTCCGCCCCGCAGCGTTTATAAACGAAGAAGTAAAGAGGGTACGTGGGGTCCAGTTTGTCGGACTTCAACGCAAGTTTCTAGTGTCTCGTGTGGCCATTTCATCATGTACCTAATAAAAAATTAGTCACTGGCAGAGGTCCTCTCCATCACTAAGGAAAAAAAAAAAAGAAACATCACACAGTCCCTTATGCTCTGACCTAAGACGACTCAAAGGCGAAAGCAATCTTCTTTTTCTTCTCAATCGATGTGTTGATCCTGCCCCGCCACACTCAGAAAGCTTTCAGCACCTAACGTGCTTTTGCACTGCCTCAAGGATCGGATGCACCTCGGCTCGTTTTCCGCTGCCCCCGTGATCGGCCCACCTTTGACCAAGCAGGCGTGTCATGCGATGGCATTACCATGTGACGTCACGTCATATGACGTCACAGTGACGTCGCAATGACGTCACAAACGTTTGTCGATCTGTGACGTAGTGATGACGTCATAACGTGAGGCTGACTTTTTGCATCACTCGTGTGGACGGCGCTGACACGGGACGCCAGCCAATCTGCGTTTGTTGAGGTATCTAAGGTTTTCGAATTAAAAAGAAAGATACTCATTATAGCATATTGTTGAGTATATGTACATAATGATTTCATTGTGGCTACAGCGCGACTGACACAGACGAAAGACAAAGAAAGAGACGCAACATGGCGCTGACTAGCAACTGCCAGAATAAAGCTGTGCCTATTCGCTCAGTGTTCCATCTTACAGTAATGACCATGGTCGCCCGTTCTGTCCATGTCGGTATCCACTGCAGCCTAAGCAGATTCGAGGCTTAGCTTGCTATCGCAGGACCTCGTATTTGCACATAATGTGAGAAGGGCTAGGGTGCCTAGCTTTACCACTAATGTATTGCACAGTGGAACGCGACATAACTTCCCAAAGCTCCACTGCATAGCTTAGATTCGAATCTGCACTTTCCTCTCCCGCCATGAATAATTTGCGCCAAAGAGAGTATTCTGACTTGCAGAAGTGTTGAAAGGCGGGCAAGTTGGTATAGGTTCATACTGAAAAATTGGCAGCGCAAACTAACGGGACACAGAAGGGGAACACAAACAAGCGCAGACTGAAACTTGGATTTATTCACAGAAGATAATATATACCAGCTAAACATGAAGGGAAAGGGAAATACATGAGGGAAGGATCCACCATAATCAGGTGTCGTCCATAAACGAGATTTCACAATCTAAAAGCGATATAGAAGGTGAGCTGACGCAACTATCGAAGTTCTTTTTAATGAAAAAGGCTTCCGCAATCTCCCTAGTTTTAGTGTCACGATGGGCGTATAAAACAGACGTGCGCGAAAATTCAGGTACGCAACCGCACTTTGTGCAATGGGCGGACAAAGGTCTGCGCTTGTTTGTGTTCCCCTTCTGTGTCCCGTTAGTTTGCGCTGCCAATTTTTCAGTATGAGACTATTCTGAGTCGCCTTTGGCTTTACATGGCCTTCACAAACGTTTGCTCATTTGGGATTGCAACGGCCCAGAACCCTCGTGCGACAACTCGAGCTGTGATGAGGCCACTGACCATCTTTGTTGATGCTTCTGTTTGAACGGGGCTAGAAATACGTGTCACCGCTTTAGACAGACTTGACAATCGTCCGTCGTCCAAGGCAAGAAGCTCGGACACTGGTGGATGCCATCCTCAGCGCCTAAGTTTAAGCGCTACCATTGGCGTAACCAGGAGGGGCAGGGGGTCGAAGGTACAACCACCGCCCCCCCATATGGAAATTGCTGGCTGGTTACGCCTTAATAAGCAGCTTTGGTCTCCAAAAAGGTGACATGTGTGTGATGGGAGGGGGTAGTGCAAACATATTTCTTTAACAACGAGGTGTGGGAGGATATCTAGCAGTCTTAAAGCGAAATTAAATGATCTGAAAGTTCAGGTTGGCGTAGTTTGTACTCACTCGCTAACGACTTGGATAATTGCGGACAGCAGTGAGAGCCGTGACGTGCACACAGTTCAATCTGTACGGCACCGGTTCAAAACAAAATGTTTCTATTCTGTGCGGGATATGCGGCCGTGCACATCCTTCTCCAAAAACGGGTTTTAGCTGGCCAAAACACATGTGTCGCCATAAACCTGTGTAAACACTGTGTAACAGGAAACAACTATATAATATTTCATCCTTACTATGTATCAGCTGCCTTCCTGCCCTTCCGTCATTTTTATCTCCCTCCCTCCCTCCCTCCCTCCCTCCCTCCCTCCCTCCCTCCCTCCCTCCCTCTCTCTCCAGAAACGCATACGTTTTAGAGGTTTACGTCATGCACTGTCGCCGTTTCCTGTTTTGCACGGACGAATAAATTCGTCTTGCAGCAGAACAAACGCTGATACCGACCACATCTCGACATTATTGTGAGCATATGAAATATTCAGGACATTGCTCCCGTGCAGGTATACAGCCATCCAACAGGAGGTGAAACCAAAATAGGCTTTTGCGAAGCATTCGTCCAATTCAACCCATGTAGCTTAGTGGTTCATGGTTCAACCGCAATCTAAGATGGAGGGAATAGGAGTATCGCCATCTGGTCTAGAAAGTGACACGTTTAAAACGCGAATTTCGACGCCGTGACTCTATTGGAGCTGAGAATATTACGCCGAGAAAGCGCTTGCAGCTGGCGCCCTTGTAGAGTTTGTCCAGATGCTCCTATACATACTCACCTATTCGAGTGCGCTTCTGCGTGTGTCGATACATCCACGACACGATTATGAGATGACCCTGATAATCGCCAAGAGCGCCTTTACAGACTTGATTCGGGTCACGCTTTTCGGCTTCCATCCCGGCTAAGAAGGGACCAGGAAGCACTACTGCATAGATTGCAGCTGGGTGTTGCATGTACAAGACGATACCTCTGTAGGATTGGACAGGAGCGAAACCCCAACTGCAGCGTGTGTCACACGTCAGAGACTATTCACCACATCTTGTGCGTGTGCCATCAATACGCGACCGAAAGACAGTCACTTAAGCGCGTCATAGATCATATGGACTCCCGTGCCGTTTCGGGGAAGAAGCTTTTGGGTGCTTGGGAACATGCAGACCACGCCCAACGGAGCTTCAAGTGCCGCAACGGAGCTACGCGGCCGTCCCTCCGGCCCTGACTGGCTACGCAGTATGCTTGGGCGGGTGCGGTCGCACGCGCCTTATCTTTACAGAGATCAGTATCGAGGGCTCATACATTTGTCCGTGCTGTTCTCAGCGCTCGGTTCGCGACGAAGATATAAACAGCACGAAGGTCGCTTCCCTCTCTGCAGCGGCCGCGTTTCCTTACGGAGGCGTTTTGCTGAATTACACCGGATTTGACGATAACGAAGTTAACTGCTAGACTTACCTCGTATACCATTCTAATTTGTTGCAATCGCATTCTCCCTTGCCCTTCCCCTTGCGGCGAATCTGTGACATTTCATAACTATTTTCGTTTCCTTCACATCGTCAAATTTCCCTGTCAGTAGATGGCCTAGATAACCCTACTGCGCAGAATATATAGGCTGGCTGCCAATCATGAAGTCTCCTCGTCTTGCCAGGCTGTCAATCATTAGCTTTTAACAGTGGAGGTGTTTAAGCTCGCCATTGGTCAGCGAGGGGTGAACAGAAATGATCACCCTCATGAGCCGGTACGCGGACTCTTCAACGTCTTCTTCCTCTTCATCATTTTCCGCTTCGCTACCAAAACACGTGCGTCGATTTGTGCGGCGTGGGTTGCGATAGCTCTGATGGGTGCCAGAACAAGTACATAGACAGAGAACGAAAGAGATAGAAAGAAAGAGAAACAGAAAAATTTTCGGCGAAAAAAGCTTTCTTCGCGAGGCGGAATTCGAACCCGCGTACCCACGATCTCAGGGCGAGCATCCTAACCACTTGAATATTGAGGCAACGCTAGCGGAGCATATAGCATAGCCTTATACAGGGTGTCCCAAATACCGCGCAGCACGATTTAAAAAAAGAGGAACGTCGTTACGCGAAGCACACCTAGTGCATACTGTTCCCAGTATACTGTAGTAGCCACTACTTGCCTTTTCTTTGATGAGGTTTAGTTAATTATGCCTAATTATGTTTATAACTCGACAAATACTCACCTAATCATTAAAATATCAATGAGGCATATGTATAGGCATGTTAAAATACATCTAACCGTGCTATTTTCAGCAACGTACTAACTGCGTGCTCACTTTCTTGGCTAATAAAGAAAACCCAAGAAATCTGATAAGTTACACGCGACTAGACTACAGCGCCCATCCGGAAGCAGCGTCCTCAAACAGGATCACTTTGAGGTAGCAAGTCAAAACAACGCTCTCATCCGCTTCAATTTTTCTTGAAATTCGGACGATGTTTCTCGATGTTTACTTTTTGGTGGAAATTAGGCGTTTGTCGAAGTTTACTTTTCGTAAATCCCGAATTCTCCCAATTTTAGAGTTTCATTTTGCATTATTCTTTATACTCCAATAGCTTAAATGAAATGGTATCTGAACACGAAAACATCGGAACACACGAAGCTTAAATTAGTTGTCTGGAAGGTTTCAACACACAAACACATATACACACAAACACAAATACTTGAATACAAAACAACTACGTTTGCGCGTATTACACCCTTAAAGCTTGTTGTAATAGGCGCAAGCATACCTTAGGAGTACTTCATATTCGATGTCATCTGGCTCTCGCTAATGCCGCCAGGTGACCGCATATCAAGAGGTCGTCTTGCGCTCCCGTGAGCCCTACACTCTAAGGCAAAATTATCCGAAAGAGAAGTAATGGAGCCCAATAGGCGCGCGCGATGAACAGATAGACCGTCGAGGAGCTACTACAGAGGGATGCGTGCCGTGTGCAAACCAGTTAGTCTGCAAAGAGATCAACCGCGCGGGAGATGCCGGCCGTGTGCAGAGATACGTTCCGTGTGCAAACCGCTGTCAAGGGAACTAACCGTCCTCGTCGCTTTTGAGTGAGTCTTCCCACTTGAGTTCGTGGTGGCATGTGGGCGGCTGTGTCGCGCTTGGAGAGTTCGACGATCTAGGAACTACGCCACGGTGCCTTACACTTATGCGCATAGGCGTGCGAACGGAGGGGGGCAGGGGGGTGGGGGGCTAAACACCTAAGAGGGGGCTCAAAGTCAGTCCCACACATTCACATAATAGGGAGGGGGGCGCTGCGACTCGGAGGGGGGGGGGGCGATGTCAGCGCCATACATTGACATAATTGGGGGGGGGGGGCGCTGCAACGGACCTCCCCCCCCCCTGAAGGGGAACCCTGCGCACGCCTATGCGCATGCGTGGATGAGCGTGTGGTGCTGCTTTTACGTTTCGCCGCACCCATGAAGTCTGGAGCTGGTGTCGACACGTGGCGACGCCGCGCTATATATCTCCGGCGTAGTCACGGCACTGTGTCGCCACCGGCTGGGAATGGCGGCCGAAAAGAGAGTAGACCTATCGGATCCACGATTTTAATCTGACTCTGGGCAGATATCGGGCCTGGATTCTTTCACAAGTGATCATTGTTTATTCTGCCGCACGTGTCGCGTGCGTGAAACGCATCGCGCTTCCGGGAACGGGCTCGATCGTGTTGTATATCGCGCGCACGAAATGCACCGCGAAGGCCGGCTTACGTCAGCTCGCCTGTGCTTTGAGACCACCTGGAAATTGGCCGTCATTACCGTCGGCCGCCTGGACGCTCGCTCATCGAGTGTTCGCCGCCGTGGTGAGCTGCGGGCTCGCGATATTGGGCACAGGCCTCGCCGCTGCGCTCGTCTCGTCCAAAACGCATTGCGAAGGCCGGCCACGAGCTCGGTTGTATGTCGCGCGCTTGAACTGCACCGACATGGGCGGGCGGGGGCATTAGCTAGCCGACTTTAGCTGTGCTTCGGAGCTCTGCGGAAAGTGGCCGCCATTACCGTCGGCTTCCCCGTCGCTGGCTCGCAAGCAGCTCACCGCCGCGTTTTCTCGCTGTACTGCCGCTCGCTCGAGAAACATTGTGGAAAATGGGACGCCATTGCGGTCGGCTTCCTCGTCACTTCGTCGCATGCAGCTCGGCGCCGTTCGTGGCGGCGGCCCCGCGTTCGCTCGCTCTTTTGCTCGAGGTTCACTAGCGGCTGGCGGGCTTGCTCGAGCTGTACGACGGCGCTCGCAGAAAACTCGCCGACTCGTTGGCGGCACGGTGGTCGGCGGCACCTCGGCGTGATGGCTGCGGCACGGCAGCTGTTGCGCTATGTGGCTCGAAATGCGTCTTTGATGATGTATGACATCATGGTGAAATTATTTGCATGCCATATTTTAGACGTGTGTTTTTATTTCCCCTTGCACGTATTTGACATGTGCGTTCACCTTCACCCTCGCTGTCACGTGTTACTATTTGCAATCCTTTTGTGCTTTGCAGGATGCAGCCGTTGTGCACAACGTGCAGAAGGATGTGTGCGCTGGCACGTGCAATGCCATTCATCTGCCGCTTCCGTTGGAGCAGCTTCACAAAAAGGAAAGGGCGAGATATGGCCACGCGGCTGGACCTGTATTGCACATTTTACGGAGAATTCAAGGAAAGAAAGCAGAAACTTCATATGTATAGAGAAAAGTAAAACGTTTTATTGTCTCACTTTTCTCTTTCGTTGTCGCATTGACTGTGAAAGCAGTGATACACGCATGACTAAATATTTTTTCGCGTGTTCTTTGCCGCGCCATTTGTCGCTCACCGCGAAACAAGAAAAAAAAAAAAAACGCGCGAAAGAACTATTAAGCCTTGTGGAGAGTAACTGTAGAAAATCATCTGTGGGGATTAACGGATTATCTGAAATGGGGATAAAAAGGTTCATCCGAATGAAGTATTTGAATGAACCGACTGTTCGTCGGGCGAGGTGCAACTGCGGGGACTAACGGTTGTCCGGTAAGGTGTAAATGTGTGGACTAAATGTTAGTCCACTTAGCTGAACTGTCGGGACTAAGCGTTAGCTGCATGGGGACTAACAGTTAGACCCGCCGCCATTATTCCTTAAAGGGATTAATGGTGTGGTCCAAAGAGACTAACCACGCACCCTTTAAACACCCTTTTGTCTTGGAGTGTACATACGTTGACGTCTCCCGCTCCGTGCGTGACAAGCCCATTGTTAAAAGTGCGATGGGTGAGGTCTACGAGATACTGTTCACGTGATGTAAAGCTTATATCGGCCAAACATGCCGATGTATCAATGACCGCTTAGAACACGCCCTTTCGATTAAGAGCGGAACAGGGTCATATTGGTCGTTAAATTCGGTGTTTATCGGATATATCTGAATTGTCAAAATATAAGCAGGTAGGTTGTGCTCTGGAAATTTTTTTTAATTAGCCATTTAAATGGACGGATTTTATTCATTGTTCAAGAACACTTCGTGAAGACAGCCTACATCGTTGTTGTATTGCGCTACGAGCTTCCCCATGGCCTCTAGGACGTTTGGCCAGCGTGGCGATGATCTCGGAGGCCGTGATGTTGTTTGTTTGAGATCAAACGTTGGCCTGACTCTGTGAGAAATTACCGTGAAGAATATTTTGTACAGCAGTGTAAGGAAGCTAATGGGCCTTTTACTGCAGTGTTAACATTTATTGTGACTCCCACACATTTTGTCGATTAGCATTGAATTAAAATTCTTACAACTTCCTTGGTAATACTTGCGCTCGTACGTAATTTCATACACGCGATCTATTAAAAAAATGAAGAGTAATTCTGTAGCCTCGATCCTACGAGCACGTCTTTCGAGCCTCGCTGACATCATTGCTAAGCACTGAATCTCGAATCTTCATTACTTCCAATCAGAGTTGCTTGGCTACTCTTGGTTGCGCGCCGTTAAGTGTAGAAGTCCCCTGCTGCCTTTACTGTACCGTGTACGTTACTCATGGTTTATTGTATCGTTACTGTGCCTTTACTGCATCGCAGAGGTCTCAAACTCACCTCAGCTGGCGGGCCGCGGTCACGAAATTCAGTACCACAAGGGCCGGGACAACGAAGAAGGTTGGAGAGGAGGGAGTTGGGGGGGGGGGGTAGTTTGAACAAAAGTTCAGATAATGTTTGAAAGAAGGCCTTTCCCATATCTCATGTATGGTTCGTTTATGAAAGGGGTGTTGCGTCAGGATTTGAGGAAAATATCGATGCCAATCTGCCGAATGACTAAAACCGTCACGCCGATTCTGAGTTATAGAGCTTTTGTTCCACGGTTATGTTTCAAGGCACAGTGGCGGCACGGTGTGCCTCTCGAACGAAATACTTCAGACCAATCACGTGGGCGTAGCATGTCACAAAAAACCGTTATTAATCGTAATATGCTGGAAAACAATGAGGGTGCCATAGCATTGTCCCAAAACTTCAGTCACAAAGTTATAAGAAAATATATATGTTACGAACACGGTAATATGTGGGTTGGGCCGGGCCGGATGCGACCAGCACAGCGCGTGTTTGAGATTACTGCTGTATGGTATACCTTACTCAATAAACAAACACGTACGTGTTGCCATTGCCCTGTGTGTTGCTTTCGGTCAGATATGATAACGTGTGTTAGGCATAGCTGGCGGTAAGAAAAATCAAGAGAAACTGTCGCATCTGCATTGGGAGAGGCCATTCAACCGGTAACGTCCGTGCGGTGTGTATTGCGCTGTGTGGATGTGCTGCTTCTCATTAACGGGTCGAATATTCTGCGCAGCACGAAGTAGATTGAACTGACGCAGCTGTGCCTTTGACTCTAATATTCACGTAGCGTTCTACAGCTAAGCTGTACATGCCGAGGCGAAACGGATGTCCCGTAGGCAGAACAGGCCCAACGCAGGTACGCGCCACCGAAATTAGACAAACCTCGCTGCTGGCCACTTCTCTATAAAAATGAAGACGTTGTCCGCGGCCAAAAGCGTATGCACCACAGAAATTGGTCAAACTTCACTACTTACCACTGGTCGGCTGAAGTGTTATGAAATGGGGGATGCAGCAAAAAGACGCATGCTGCTCAAATGGCTCCTCATGGTCGTGCACTATGCACCGAGCGCATGCGGAGAGCCAGACAAGACGACGCATGTCGCGGCAAAGAAACGTATGGTGCTTAAACGGAAAGCTTTAAAGAAGCATACGCAAAATTTTTGTGTACTACCTTGCATGAAAATTTAGTGCCTTTCTGTACCTTTAGCCAAAATTCTGTATCACTTCTGTGGCGTGTGGGCTGGTCATCTGTCTTCCCAGCCAAGCGTGTCCGTCTCTTCACGACTCAGCAAAAAAGAAAGAAGAAAGAAAAAAAGGCACGGAGGCTTAAGCCTGTTAAATCCAGTCATGAACACCGGGTGCGCCTGTTCAAGCTCCACTGGTCATTCATGTCCTCATGGTTTAAGGGTGGGGATTTTTCTCGCATACCGGGGTTTCAGAGTTTACTGCGAAACATTATGTAAGATGTGCTGGCCAAAGCTGGGAGTGCAGCAATAATTAATAATTCTCGGGGATTTATGGGCCGAAACCACGGCATCAATATGAGGCACACCGTAATGGAGGGCTCCGGAAATTTCGACCACCTGGGGTTGTCTAACGAAGACCTAAATCTGAGTAAGCGAGTCTCTAGCATTACGACTTCATCAAAATGCGACCGCCGCGGCAGGGTCAGACCCACCACATTCGGGTTGTTATGAAAGCTTCGATTAAAATTAGAACAAGAAGTTTACATAACATTTTGGTGCCGAAACCCGGGAGGGTGGTGTGGTGTACCGTTACGTTGACAGGAGGGGAGGACTGGGTGCCTGCGTGGGGGGCTGAGAGAGACGCCTTAAGACCCTGTAGAAAGCGGACTTGCGTCCCAACGCTGAGATGTTTCGTCTTTGTGGACCCCACAGGAGGCTACTGTGGGGGCCCCGCGTGAGGTTACGGGAAATCCTTAACACGGGTATTCGGGTCAGAAGCTGTGCACAAGGCGCGATACGTTACTTCGACTTTCTGAGATATTCTTTATTTATTTATTTATTTATTTATGACATACTGCAGGCCCAGGTAAGGGCCCAAGCAGGAGGGGCATGGGAAGTACAAATTATAATAACAAGAGGGAAACAACATTGTAAGTATGGAACGAAAAAAAAGGAAACAATACAAAAGTTGGCATATAAACTAAGCATATACAAAGCATATACAAGGCATATACAAAGCATATACAAAAAAACTTAACATCTTAACTGTGCAATAGCGTTAATCTTGGGCAGCTGTTCACAAGGCAAGTTGTTCCAGTCTGTTATTGTACGCGGAAAAAATGAATACTTAAATACTGGGTTGGTTTTAGTGCTACAAGGCGTAAGATTCAGCGTGGCGATGCCTTGTCCGGCGTGCTTCGAGCGGAGTTATGAAAGGCTGCGGGTTAAGGGATAAACGGTTATTTTTCAGCAAAAACATGAATTTTAGTCTGATAATTTTACGCCTTAGTTGCAACATTATTGTAAAGAGCAGGGACCCGTTTGCAAGAGAAACGTTGTTTGTGCTATACGGACGCCCGCGACGCGTGCATCAGATTCACAACAAAGCATGCGTCGGGATCGTCACTAAAGTTTGTTTGCATCCACAGTTGTTAATCATAAGACAAAGCTATCTTTAATGTAGTGTACATGAATGTAGAACCTTCCCCACGCCCTCTTGCTGTCTTTTACCAAATAATCTTTAATTATTGTATTTCACGCTACTGTTTAACAAAAGGGACTTAAAATTGGGTACCCATGCTTTGGGTACATTGGGCTTATT
The DNA here is from genome assembly GCF_013339695.2 of Rhipicephalus sanguineus. NCBI lineage: Eukaryota > Metazoa > Arthropoda > Arachnida > Ixodida > Ixodidae > Rhipicephalus > Rhipicephalus sanguineus. The sequence goes on from NC_051183.1 coordinate 2,461,757, forward strand.
TAAGCACGCCGTAGGTGCTTAAGAACAAACTTGCATCTGTATTTGGGTTTGTCCTCCGAAAATCCAAACGCAAGCGAATCACGCACTCGGATCTTCACAAGATAAAAGCGAAATACTTTTTGGAGACTGGTTAGTTACGCACTCTGTTATAAAAACAAGGGGCCGGAAAGCAAGACCGGAAAGTGATAAGCGGAACGCGCATGCACAGTGGCGACTACGTAAGGCGACTGAGCACGCAACACTTTTTTTTTTCTAAGCTGAAGTGGTTGCTTGGGCGAGTTGGTACGACATATTGGGGGGAAACAGCGCCAGGCAGAGAAGGACACAAACAACAGCGCTGTTGTTTGTGTCCTTCTCTGCCTGGTCCTTCGTCTTTCGCGCTGTTTACCTCCAATTTTTTCTGACTGCCTGTTGTCTCCATGTTTGGAGGCCAATTTGCATTTTGTGTGGCGGTTGGACGCGATAGCGTTTTGCAGCAATGGCACAGTGGGTATTACCTTACTTCCCAAAATAATGATGATTTATGGCGTGGTGGGTACCTTCCAACAGTGGTTGTGTCCGCGTAGTACCTCTGTGTTTTTGTCCCTCTGTGCGCTATAGGCGTTAACATGGAATACCAGCATGCCCGAGCTCACGTTCCTTCACGCCCCAGGAGAGTTTACAAGAGGCTCTAGAAAGACAGCTCCTACTGCTTTCGATGTGATTTTGCTGCGTGTGCAGCGCAGGCCTGGCGTTCTTCTACGAGACGCTGAACGCATGAGACAGATAACACAAGGTCGATCTTGGATAACAGCTTGATAACGTAGCGCCCATTGCAGCGTCCACGCGGAGCAAGAAGCAGCACTATTTCGCTTTATTCTGCTTCGCCGTATCTTGATTTTGTGCGTGACACACGCGCGCACAAGCGGTTGTAAACGCGGTACTATAGAGGCCTGTCGCCCTCTGCGGGGGCTGCCCGCCTTATCGCGAGCGGTCGCTGACACGCATTCAGCTGACGCTTTGTATCAGCGCTATATCGAGGCGACAGTTAGCGGGACCGCGGCGTCCTTCCCACTTCAGACAGCGGCCTCCGCGAATCGCCCCGCGTCGGGTTTAGGGCTATTTGCCACGCACACGCGTGTCAACGCTCATACTGGACACAATAGTACACCGTAAAAAAATTCACGCCTTTACGGGCGTTCTGTTGACCAAGTGGAAACTGTCTAATCTTTACGGCTATAGACTATTGTATACGTAAGAAATGTGGGCGCCGTCACCTTGGGATGTTAAATGAAATTTTCTTATTTTTGTATGTCCTGACGTCAACCGATAAGGTCAGGAAACGCCGAACGCACCAGCCCAACCGTTTTCACGTGTATACACCCACCGCAGCACTGTTTGCTTAGTCGTTCAAGATAAAAAATGGCAAGATCTAATATTGCAAGGCCCCATGGCAAGGTCAAACATGGCTGCACCGAAACCCATCCGTAATGTAGTCTACAAAAAGATTTATTACACAGGATAGCGAACTCTAAGGGCACTATGAGGAAGTGTTTCGTGAAGAACTTCGTAATAATGCGCACAGAAGTACCTGACGCGACAATTAGGCAATGATGGCTGCAAAATTTATTCATCCAGCTTTTCGCGTCGATTGTAGCAGCTATCGTAATTTTTGCTTGCAATGAAAAGTTGGTAAAAATGACCATTTTGTTCCTGTTTACTATTTGGTATTGCCCCTTAAGCGTTGGTGTTAGCAATGAGACAACCGAACACCCTTTTGCATCCATAAAGGTGATAAAAATTTTTCTCTGGATATACAAGAATTGGCTGACAGCGCAAGGAGCGGAACAAACAGACTCCGGAAGTCGGAGCGCTGACTATCAACCACAGTTCATTTTTTAACAAGCAGAAATATATACAATGTACTGTACTATATATCATACAGCTTACAGCAATGTACAGTAACATATGCACACAGTTATATATATAGTTTTCGGACAAGGAACCGCATATGTTGCGGTGTGTGAAAAAAAAAGCGTGGTTGTTAGTCAGCGCTTCGTCTGTCTCAGCCCGTATATACAATTTGATCAGATTGGCATACGTTTGTCAACAGCTTTTCAAACAAATTTGCTTTATTGAGGCCGCATGGACAACAAATTGAACATATCGCAGAGTAGTGAAAGAAACGCGCCTGCATTGAAGATGTACGACTATATTAGGTATTTAGCACAGACTTATCAAGACAGGACAAGACGAAGGGGGACACACACAAGCGCTAATCTTCAATAAATGATTTATTTGAGGCCGGAATACACACATTTATACATTGAAAAAAAAAAAAAAAACCAATACTCAGGCATGCGCAAGTACATTGGCATCGAGAAAACTAGTTCTTTGTCGAAGATAGTGACGGGGTACTGACGCAATCTCGACCAGGCATATGAATAGTTGCTGATTCAGGGATTAATCGAGTAGTTTCGTCAAAGTGTCCACGCACAGTGCAACACTCAAAAAACGCGGAAAGCGCCAACAAGGCCTGAAGTAAGCCCTTGCAACATCTACGAAGACGCAAGAACCTTCTCGGAGTACTCACGGCACTGAGAATCGCGGGTAGTGCCAATTCTTCAAAGAACAACAGCTGCTCACGGCTCCCTGCTTGGTAGTGCAACAGTGCCTAGCCAGCGGGCCACACACAAGTGAATGCTGACGGAGCGGCGAGCAACAGAATAGCTTGACAATGCAATCAGCCAGACAAGCCGCAGCTAGATAAAACAGCGGACGCGTTAAGGGGCAAACACCTCCTTAGAACTGGAGAATTTTTAGTGGGGCAGGCAAACAACTCCTTAGAACTGGGGAAATTTTAGTTTTCCCTTTTATTTTTAAAGGTATGTTGAGCTCAGTCGTGTTGCACAGTGCTAAATAAAGGAATCTTAATTTACATAATCAGCCTTATGGCGGGCACGCCGCACATAGCGGCCAAAATGGCAGCGGCGCAAAGGTAGCCTGGAAATAATAATAACTGTTGGGTTTTTAAGTCCAAAAACCACGACATGATCATGAGAGACGTCGTAATGAAGGGCTTCAGGAATTTCTACCACCTGGTGTTCTTTAACGTGCACCTAAGTCTAAGCAACGCATGTCTCTGGCATTCCACCTCAATCGAAATGTGGCCGCCGAAGTCGGGATTCGATCCCACGACTGTCTAGTCAGCAGACAAGCACCATAACCATAACCACCGTGGCGGGTTAGCGTGGAATTAACTAATCTTTTGTGCGCAGAGCACATTTATGAAAAAAAAGAAGAAAAATGAGCGAATAGATAAGTCCTAAAGAAATAACCCACCCAAATGAAATCCAGTGGTTATGCCGGCGATAGCTTCAGCTTAATAGCCTCAGCAGTTAAGTTTACTGCAACAGAAGGCTATGAAAAAGACGAAAATGTATACTTAATTTACGATACATGAACGATCGGAGTGATAAAAATGAGGAGCGCGGATGGCTGGTTGTGTTGGTTATGCTGCATTGTGACAGAAAAAGAGCGCGCAACAAAGAATTCAACCAGAGAAATTTGTTGAATTGAAGTATGCCGTTACCCACCAGAACCACGATCCGATTACGAGGCACTCCTGCAGTGAGGAACGCGGGATGAAATTTGACCACCAGGGGTTCTTTAAAGGGGCCATCTCCAGTGCCAATGGGTGGTCCTTGTGTTGCGTCGCTTTAGACGCAACACAAGGACCACCCATTGGCACTGGAGATTTTACGAAGGGATAAAAGCAATGCTCATGCAGAAATACAGAGTAATGTACATATATTACCAAGAAATGAAATTTGGAGCTCTGAAATGGACTATCCTCCATGGCTACTTGCAATACCAAGCATTGAATTCTCAGTAGATGGCATTATCAGAAAGAGAGACATGTTCATCCAAGCTGCTCAACAACTAGCGCTTTATCAGATACACATGCGGTATCCAGGGTACATACAGGTTTACACAGATGGCTCAAGTATCACAACATCTTCAACATCGGCATTTATCATACTACAGGTCAATATTCAGGAATCATTTAAATTATGTCGTACGACGTCATCTACTACAGCAGAGCTTTTCGCTATTCTGTATGCTATAAAATTTATAAACTCGGCAGCAGACGCGAGAAAATGGGTACTTTTCAGCGACTCACAGGCCGCATTAAGATCACTCTCGAGTACAAACACGACAGTAATTAGTGATAGCATGACATACGAAACGCTGAAAGAGCTCACCAAAGCAAGCAAGGCACAACATGAAATCGAATTCCAATGGATACCTGGCCATTGCAACATCCTGGAAACACAGCTGCCGATGAAGCGGCACGACAAGCACATCGTAAAGATGTTACTATTTCTTTACCACTTTCGAAAAATGAATTGCGTGGTCTTATAAAGGCTACAACTTTCAGAATGAGCAAAACTGCTTGGTTTCACCAAAGTACAAAGAGCTGTGATTTATATCACATCGATCCATTCATTGAATTCAAAATTACGCTAGCATTAGATAGAAGTATGGAAAGTCTTATTCACCGATTGAGGCTAGGCACCGCATACACAAAACATTTTTTGCACAGAATTGGTAGAGCTGAAACTCCCGAATGCGAATGTGGATTTATAGATGAAGACGTATGTCACCTTCTCATAGACTGTCCACATCATGACACGCCGCGACGCCGTCTTAAATCGGAACTGTTGGCATTAGACCGCAGACCGTTTAGCTTGAGGAAACTTCTGGGCCCGTGGCCAACTAGAGTTTTACAGACGCAAGCTTTAAAAGCGTTAACACGTTTCTTACAAGACAGCGGCATTGCTGACAAGTACTAAGAAATACCGCACTTTCATTTGTGTAACACATGTCGTACTTATTATGCGCAGTCTCATATGACATCCATCATATGTGTGTGCTGAAGTGAATAACGTATCGACTGTAATGTACTCACGAGCGAATACATCTTCTTAAAGACCAGACGTGTGCTCTGCTGTTTTGTGCTGGTCGGACCAAATATTAACGACGGACATTATCAGAGACTTCATTCGCTGTCTTTGGAACATTTCTTTATCATTTTGTTGTGATATGTGCCTATAAGTGTGTTTTTGCGTATGTGTGCCCGAGTGTTCTATTTTGCATGAACTGCCTTGTATGTTTTACTTTAAGATACGTGTTCAAGTTTCACTCAAGGGCTAAGGAGTAGCCGGCGCCATAATTGTGCGCCAACATCTCCTTATATATCATATCAATAAAAAAAAAGGGCCATGACACGGCCCCTATTCTGGACATTGTCAAATTCCGCCTTGTTGTCGAATTCCGCCATTGCTCAAGTCTGATTGGCCCGGACGGCTGCTGCGGCCTCTCCAATAGGCTTAAAATGCCGCGGTTACGAAATTTGACAAGATGCTGGTATTTGACAGTGTCCTGGATAGCACCCACGTTTACCGAAGAATTTGTGATGTTTAGCGAAAAATAGAAGCAGGGGGTCTATTGTCCCTACACATATAAGTTCAATAATATAATATATTATTATCAGAACGCAATAAAGATGCGCTGTATCGGCTTCAAATCACATCAATACAAGCACATGTAGTATAATCACACAAAGTGCAGTCATATAATAATTGCCAAATTAGCCAGGCCGCGTCGATGATAATGAGTGATAGCAATATGTCCAGTACATACTTGGTCAATTTGGTTTTCTTATCTTCCTTTTCGTTTTCGTGTTCTTTCCTCCCTTCTTTCTTCACTTTCCTTCTATTTTTTTCTTCTCTGTTTCTTTTCTTTTTTCCCTCTCTCTCTTTTTTTCCTTTGTAATATTTCCTGTTCTCTCTATTTTCGTGTCCTTTTTTATTTTATGAAAAATGAAGTGTAAAAGAATATTTCAGTGCAAAATAGGCCCGAGAAGTCGCCGGCTATAAAACCCGCACACCGCCGGTGAACGCCACTCTGCGACGGCGTGTGTGACGTCATGTGTTGCGTGGGGTGGAGCCGTCATCTTCTACCAAAGTTTCAGCCGTTGCAAATCGTTCAATTTCAATGCCAAGCTGAACAAAGCTGAAATAACTCGACTGCACGCGCAACTGACCACGGAACAATATCGTTCGCCGGAAATACAGACGCTTGCACAGCAGGAAGCTTGTTACGTCACGGCTCGCGAGTGCGTCAGGGTTGCCCGACTCTCAAGGCGCTCGCATACTTATAAAAATATTCAGTTATAAACAAAGTGCTCGAACAAATAGGCTAAAATTTGGCCTGCTTGTTTGTGACTGGACAAGAATCAAGCCGCATAACACAGATATTGATCGAAAATTGGGTTGGAACATCGGGCCCGTGCCCCCCACCTCCCGAATTTTTTTCCCATGGGATACAGAGCTCAAAGTGAGACTTGAACCCACTTATCTGCCCAGACCCAATGTCGGATGTCGGATCAAGGAGGTGCCCCCCCCCCCCCCCCCCGAAAAAAAATTCTGCCTACGCCACTGCCATGGCCCCTTTAACGTGCATCGGATTATGTACAGGGGTGCTTTCACTTCACTTCTGCTGAAATGTGGATGGTGTGGCTTCTGGAATCCAACCCGTCTCTGTTCGAACTTAGGAGCACGCCAACTTTGCCCGTGGCTACCAGCGGCCGGCGTAGACCAAGCGGGGGTGAGGGAGAGACGCGGCTGCGGCGAGGCACAATGAGAACCGGACACAGCGCGAGCACCATACCGTGGATTCTAAGCTCTTCAATAGCACGCGCATTGCATCTCTGAAGCCCAAAACACTCTGTCCTTCTCGGTGTAGCTTCACTAAGCTCTCACAAACGGCGTCCATGTCAAACCTAGGTTTGCCTCTTTCTAAGGCTTCACGTTGGCATTCTTCGAATGTACCTCGCCCCGCTACTGGATACCGAAGTCACGTCAGGCCATCTTACAACTCACTCGACAAGCTTGTAAAGCACACTTAGATCTTTGCTTGCATTTGTTACCTTAAACTTTATGCATATTGTAACAGTGGTCGTTCATGAGATACTATTGGCGACATACCCTGTCGACGGAACGATATCAAGGATTTGCAATGATGATGGTAATAATAATAATAATAATAATAATAATAATAATAATAATAATAATAATAATAATAATAATAATAATAATAATAATAATAATAATAATAATAATAGTTTGTGGTTTACGAAGGCGCATTATCAGGGACGGCTTCTGTAAAGTCGGGTGTGCCCCAAGGCTCCGTCCTTGGGCCATTATTATTTCTTATCTATATAAATGACATTACAGCCGACATAGACTGCAAAATTAAGCTCTTCGCTGACGACTGCGTTATTTACAGGGAAATTAAAGACAGCGATGACCACAAGGCACTAAATAGTTCATTGGAAAAAATTGCTCACTGGTGTGAAGAATGGCAAATGTCGATAAACTTAACAAAAACGGTCTGTATGACGGTGACCAGAAAAAAGGCACCCTCTGAGTTTACTTACACAATAAACAACACACCTTTACAAAGAGTCACGCTGCAGAAATATCTCGGTGTTACATTAACTTCCGATCTGAGATGGGAAGCACACATAAATAACGTCACAGCTGCCGCTTTGCGCAAGCTGATTTTCTTAAGAAGGCGTCTCCCACTTGCACCGATACAAACTAGGCTCTTAACCTACACAACATTCGTTCGTCCAATTTTAGAGTACGCCAACACTGTTTGGTTCCCTCAATATGCCACTCATATCGCAAGGTTAGAACGGGTACAAAGGAAGGCCGTAAGGTTTATCTACAACAAGTATAAACGCACCGACTCGCCCACTAACCTCTTAGAATCTTGCGGTCTTCCTACGCTAGCGACAAGAGCAAAACTGGCACGATTAAAATTTCTACACAACCTGCTTCATAACCGCAGCCGCATCGATGCATCAAAATACATCTCCCTAGCAGAATCCAGAGAACTAAGACACAAACATGCGTTCACTATTACAGAATACACCTTGTACAACGATTGCTTCAAGCATTCATTCTTTCCCCTGTCAATAAGAGAATGGAATAGTCTAGATTCCTCGATTACCAGTATACAATCATTGTCAGAGTTCACCTCAAAAATCGAGGACATGTTCTGCAAATAATTTTCCAGTTATCTTTTTCTCTTTTGATGAGCCGTATTATCGTTTTTTCTAGCGGTTATTTTTGTGGAATAAATGTTCGCGTTCAATTGCGCGTAAACAATTTTGTTTTGCTGGTTGCAGTAACTGGTTCAAAGATACCTAAGTGTGTATTTTTCTGGTGTATTGTTTCCAGCGCTCTTGTGTTTGTGTACAACTAGTGTTGTATTGTCATTTTACTAGCAGTTATTTTTTGTGGAATAAATGTTCGAGTCCAATTGCGCGTAAACGAATTTGTTTGCTGGATGCAGGAACTGGTTCAAAGTTACCTAAGTGTGTATTTTTCTGGTGTATTGTTCCCAGTGCTCTTGTGTATGTGTACAACTAGAGTTGTATTGTCTACTAGATAAGAGCTGTCTTCTATGCCGTCTTTAAGTATGTACCGATTGCTCAGTGTTTGTATACAATTAACGCCACTTTTTCAGAATGTACTTATTGAATTTTGCCTCGAGACCCCTACAGGCATTTCTGCCTCCAACCATTCTTACACGTTCTGACAAATATGCCGCTGTATAAACGTGAAACTGAAAACTGTATTGTGTATCCAAGAACTGATGCCCTTCTGCTTTGGTCTCGTATGAGACTGGCAGTATCGAAAATAAAATAAAATAATAATAATAATAATAATAATAATAATAATAATAATAATAATAATAATAATAATAATAATAATAATAATAATAATACATGCGGTTTTACGTGCCAAAACCACGATATCGTTATGAGGCACGCAGAAGTGGTGGGCTCCGGAAATGGCGACCATCTGGTGTTAACGTGCACTGACATCGCACAGTACACGGTCGTCTGGCATTTTGCCTTCATCAAAATTCGATCGCCGCGACTGGGATCGAGCCCGCGACTTTCCGGTCAGCAGACGAGTACAATAACTACCGTACCATAGAGGCGGAAGACAAGAATTTGTGAGGACAATACGACGAAAGTTTACAGCTTCCTGCCTGAGGGTAAGCGTTTGCGTTCGCATAACCTCTATAAAAGTGCACTAACCGAAAAACTTTAAATTGTACAGATATTTCGTGCAACCCTGGCCACTCGTAGCAGTCGTCAATGTCAGCGATTTGCTGGCTGCCGATTATGCAAAGAGGCTAGTTGCATCGCTCTGTTGCGAGTTTTGTTCACGCCCATTACAGAGAGTTCACAAAAAGAAAGACGCATCCGTCGAGTTCAGCAAGCGTAATAGATGCAATCGATCAACATAACCGCCCCGCAAAATAACATCCGTGCTCCTCATGGGACAAGGGTAGCTGGAGGAGGCGAAAATAAAAATAAACGTTGTTCAGACAACTGTTATCAGGTAACCGGGCGCTTGCTTACTCCGCTAATGGTTTCGACAACCAGCCAAGCATTAATTCGCTTTGTGATTATCTTCCTTTCCTCTATGTTCCTCTTTCTTGAAGAAATATGCAGGCGTTGTGCCCCGTTGTGCGGCGTGCCTCATGAACTCATGCATTGTGGTTAAGGTATTTTCAAACCGGGAATTTAGCCTTAGTTTTGGGACTGTTGTGCTCTGCTACCCCTACCGCAGTGGTGCGTTGTTGCGGCCCCGTGGAAAGGTACCCGCTCATATGTTGCAGGCAAGCCTTTGTTCTAATCACTGTAAGGGCTAGGCTTTCTCGATACGTATTACGCGTGGCCTTGGCATCGATGCTGTATGACAGATAGTTCTAGTCACGTATGAGTAGACAAAAAAAAAAGAGCTCCTCATTGTAAAGAAAAATGAAAACTCAAGACTGGGACTTCTTGGAGTACTTACGGCGGTGGAAAACGTCGGTACGTCCGATCAGACGACGAGCGATTGCTGTTCAAAGCTCCTGTGTAGCTTCGGTACGACGCTAGGTGGAAGGCCAGAGACGGAATGAATCCCGCTAGCTGCAAAGCAATAAAACAGCTGCGAGGTGTAGTCACCCTGACAGGCCGCGAGGCACATCAGCGGATGCATTGAGCCGGGAACACCTACCCCGGGGGTCGCTCGTTTTTATTTACTTTTTTTTCTACTTTCCTTTCTTTTTAAATTTAAGCGATCGCACACGCTCGATTGGATTGAGAAGCGGAAGAGAACCTGATTTTTAGATCGCCACAGCAGGTCGCAATTTCCGAATGTGTATTACGTGCGGCAACAAGTAATATGGGGAAATTTGAACCAAGAAAAACCTTGTAGGAAAGAAGGAATAGATGTGGCTGATCGAAACTAAAATAATAATATTTATTTTAGGCTACACTGAAATGCTTGTGAGAAATGAAGTCCAAGATCAAGAAGGGAGCCGACAGATGGATACACGGAGTGGGCTTGGTTACAAACAGGAGAAAGTGCCTCAGAACAGGCTGGCCGACGTTTCGATAGGGGACCTATCTTTGTCAAAGGCGCCTTGTCATCCCTGGCGTGTTAGTTTTAAGTAGTTAGTGATGACGTCATGTCCAGCGGTGGCGAGAAGAGGTTCTTGATAGAAAATGGAAAATAGAAAGGTGGGGGAGTGACGCAGTAACTGTCTCTCAGTCGAGGACACCACAACCGCGTCACTTTAGGGGAAGGAGGGTAAAAGGGGAGGAGGTGGTAGGAAAGGGAAGGTCACAACAGGTAGAGGGCTGGGGGCAGAGGAAGCGGGGAGATCCGTCGTTGTCGTTGCTGGTCAGGCGCTAAGCACGGCCTAGAGGCGGTCTGCGAGTTGCGCGGCATCAATGTACTCGAGCACCGCGCGTAGGGCACCGCGAACACGGTCCATGGCTCCGGCCGGGTGCAGCACATCGTTCATGGTCGCGCAGCGTAACCCTTGCTTCCTGAAGGCGCGCGCGAGGTGCTCCCGTTGCGGAGCCAGAGCGGTACAGGAGATGAGGAGATGCTGGAGTGTTTCTTCCTCACCGCAGTCGCCGCATAGGGGTGAGGGAGCACCGCGAAGGCGGTGCCGGTGCTCGGCGGGCCAGACAGAGCCGGTCCACAGTGCGAGCAGAAGGGAGCGCTCCTTTCGGTTTAGCATTCCCTCCGGTAGATAACGCGGGGGGCAGCCGGAGGCTACGCGCGCATCAGGGTGGTTGCGAGCGAGCTCTCGCCGGATGTTCTGGCGTGCTGAATCTGCGGAGTCCGCGTACGTTGTCAGCGGAACCGCGGGGTCGTGTGCAGTCCTCGCCAGGTCGTCAGCAGCTTCGTTCCCCGCGATTCCAATGTGTGACGGTATCCATTGAAGAGCCTCGTCGCAACCGTGTTCTCGCAGTGCGTGCAGTTGAAGGGCTACACGCTGTGCGAGTGGTGGGGCGCGCTCTTCTTTGGCGAGCTGGCGGAGTGCCGACCGCGAGTCCGTGTAGATCGCGGCGCGATCGATGTGCGCCGATTCACGGATGAGGTCAGCAGCGAGGTGAATTCCTACCAGCTCCGCCGTGGTGGAGGACGCAAGGTAGGCGAGCCGGCATTGGCGCTTCAATGCCAGCTGCGGTGCCGTGCAGGCAGCGGCCGCATAATGGTCCTGGAGCACGGAGCCGTCAGTGAAAAACTGCACTCTTCCTTCCAGGTCATGTTCCATTCTTGCAGCGGCTTCTTGTGCGATGGCACAGGCGGGTGTGTTGCGCTTGGAGCGGACCCCCGGGAGCTCGAACCCGATGGAGAGAGGCACTCGCCGAGGAGGGGGAGGCCACGGGGGAATCTTTGGAGCGCTGTCCGCGACGATGACGTCGAATGTGCTGAGTAGCAAGCCAACACGGGAGTCGGGCAGTGCGCGCAACTGAGATATGATGGCTGCTCCATCCGGTGCACGGTTGAGGCGTTCCAGGTGGTAGAGCGCGCGCAATTCGCCTGTGAGTGACGCCGGCCAGGCGCGGGTCTCCGCGAGTGTGTCCGCAATGCGCGAATTGCGCGGAAGTCCGTGGCACATTCGGAGCACTCGGCGGTGGTCGGCGTCGATCGCATGCCACTGGATGGGGCGCAGGGGGCACAGGGGCAGCGCGTAGTGCACCTTGGCTATCCCAATGGCCTCGTAAATGGTCATCGCGAAGGAGGCGGGGCAACCGTCACCTCGCGCGAGTATGCGACGCACATAGCACTCAACACGGCGCATTCCACGGCGTACACGGCCTACCTCGTTGTTCCACTGGAGTCTGTGGTTGATGGTGAGGCCAAGGTAGCGCACGTGTGTTTTCCACGGCAGTGGGACACCGTGCAGTGTGATGGTGGCAGTGGTGCGGCGAGCACTGGCGCGCGGATGCACAAGGAGTGCCTCAGTTTTCGCAGCCGAGATGCGCAGGCCAATGCCGTCCAAGAACCCGGCCACGGCCACGAGAGCACTCTGGAGGCACCGGCGGACGGTATTGGTGTAGCGGGTGGGACCGCGCACATACAGGGCGATGTCGTCCGCGTATATCACCGCGCGCACAGCAAACGTATCACCTTTCGGGAGGCATTCAATGAGAGGTGCGAGGACCAGGTTAAATAGGAAGGGGCTCAGCACACTCCCCTGAGGCACACCGGTGGGGACAGGGCGTGGGGTACTGGACACCCTCCCCACACGGACAGTCAGTGAGCGTTCGGTGAGGAAGGCCTTGATGTACCGGAGGAATTTGCCCTGTACTCCTAGCGCACAAACCGCGTCGATGATAGCAGCGTGTGGTAGGCAGTCAAAGGCCGACTGCACGTCGAGCAGAAGAAGCAGGGCTGTCTCACCGTCGTGCAGTGCCTGCTCAAGCGTGCCGACGACCGCGGCTATGCAGTCGGCTGTGGCGCGCAGGGCACGAAAGCCGCACTGTTGTGGTGGGAAAGTGGCGCGCGCAGTGGCTATCCATTGTAGGCGATGAAGCGCCATCCCCTCCATGGTCTTTCCCGGCACTGAGGTAAGAGAGCTCGGCCGGTATGACTTCAGGTCTCGCGGCGGTTTACCGCGCTTCAGCACCGGGACAACCATCGCTGTACGCCAGCAATCCGGGAGGGAGCCGCTGCGAAAGACCTCGTTGAATGCAGCGAGCAGGAGGTGGCGCTGGCTGTCATCGAGGTTCTGCAGCATGTTGTGCGTGATGCCGTCCGGTCCCGGGGCGCTGCGGTGACGTCTGCGGTTCAAAACACGAGCAAGCTCGTGTTCTGTAAAGTCTGCGTCGCACAGGCAGGCTAGGTGCTCCGAAAGGGCAGCGTCAGACGGCGCAGGAAGCGACAGAACTGGACGGCGGCTTCTGAGATTCTCGGCGCTTACGCGCGTAGGATCGGGGGCTGGGGGAACAAAGGCGTCTGCCAGTAGTTCAGATAGTGCGAGCTCGGTGATGCCGCGCGCCACCGCGATCGCAAGGACGGGGCAGCGAGGGGCCCTAGGGTTTAGGAGAGACCTCATGATGGGCCAGCCGCGGTTGCGGCGGCGGGGGTCACTCAGAGAAGAGCATACGCCCGTCCAGCTTTTGCGCCTGAGGTGCCGCGCTTGTCGTCTGCACACAGCGTCAATACGGTTTTGTTCTGTCCAGTGTTCTGCACGATCGGTGCGAATGGCACGGCGTTGTGCGCGGCGACGAGCAGCACGAAGGTTCAGAAGCTTAATGTCAGGGCATGGGGAGCCGGCTGGAACTACACAACGCGTAGTGGCCATGCGGGCGCACTCAGCAACGTGCGAGAAGTAGTCACTCGCGGGCTGTCGGGAAGAACACAGCTCACGGAAGACACCCCGCCTCACCACATCGTACACTCGCGTCGCCCCGCGACTCGGATGAGTGGGGGAGAGGAGGATGGGGTAGTGATCCGACCCGGCGGTGTCATGGGCTCGTGTCCACGTGTAGGAGCAGCACTGCGACACCAGTGCCAGGTCGATGCAGGAAGGGCGGCTTCCGCGGCGGACGAAAGTTGGCTCGCCGGTGTTTAGGATAACGAGGCCTGCAGTGGCAATCGCGTCCGACAGGCACCGGCCGCGTAGGTCTACCTTCGCGGAGCCCCAGCTGTTGTGGTGCGCGTTGAAGTCTCCACACACGACACAGTCAGTTGATAGCGCCGCGGCAAGGTGTGGCACGAAAGCAAAGTCACAGCTGACGTTCGGACGGACGTACACACATGCCACCGAGGTATCGACACCACCCATGCGAACCGTCACAGCCACGCACTCCACGTCGTCGTCACAGAACCGCAAGCAGGAGATGCACGCGTGTGCGATGGACGCGCGCACATACAGAGCAGCTCGGGGGGCGCCGGGGGCGTGATCGGCATCCGTGCAAGGCACATCCGAACAGCTCTTCTCCGCGCATACTGCCGGGCCGCTGTAGCCAATGAAGCCACGAAGTGAGAGGTCCTCCGCGCGGGCGCGCGTCTCCTGCAGAGCAAGAATGTCAAAGTCGCGCAGAGACCGGTGCTCCGCTAGCTCAGCATGACGGCGGCGCAGCGAACGGCAATTCCATTGCAGGATGCGCGGCCTGGGGCGGTGGTGCGGACTACTCGCCATGCTGGTTCAGAGCCTGGTGTGTGGCGAGAGCCGCCGCGCACAGCGAGTAGGCTGGGGAGCTGGGTGGGAGGAACTCCAGCGCTGTACGCACTGCTGCCGCTAGCACGGCAATCGCCGACTCGCGCCGATCACTGGTGAAATGATCATTGGGAGCTGTGTGTGTTGCCGATGAGTCACTCCCAGAGTGACCGCCGGCGATGTCAGCGAAGAGCACACCCTGCCTGACTGGCTGAGAGGCATGCGTCTGCCTGAAGGAGCTCGGTGCTGAGGCCTTCTTGGCGCCCTGTTGTGGATGTGCCTCATGGTGTCCCGGCTCTCTCCTGGCTTGGGTGCGGGCTTCTGCCAGTTGGCGCTCCCTCTACCAGCGAGGGCAGCATGGTTCTGTGGCGGGGTGTTTGTCGCCGCAGAATATGCACTTCGGTGTTGCCGCCGTGCATTCGGCGGGCTCGTGGGCACCCCCACAGCGGAGGCAGCGCTGGTAGAAAGTGCAAGCCGCTTCTACGTGGCCGTACCGTAGGCAGCGGCCACACTGGACAGGCCGCGGGCGTCGTGGTTTGACGGTACGGCGCTACTTGTAGAGGGCAACCTCCGTGGGTGACTTGCTGCCCTCAAAGCGGACGATGATGTTGTGCCCGGAACGAGAGCATGAGGTCACAGGGAGGTTCGATGAGATGTTCTCCCGGATCTCTTCCTCTCCGAGTGCCGTGTCAATACCGAATATGATGCCGCTGCACGTGTTGTTTGCGGCTTGCCTCGCACGCACAGCGATGCCGCATATGTCGCTGATGCTAAGCAGCGGGTCAAGTGGAGAGCCGGTGGGCGTGTCTGCGGCGACGACGTTGCGTCGGAAATTGACACGGACGCGAACCACACCGTCTACTGTGGCCAGGAACGAGGAGATGGCCTCCTGTGTGGATGAGCGAAAATTTGTTCTCCTGTTCCTGGGCCGGTACAGGACCGTCTCCCCAGGGCCGCTGGCGTTGGCCCGGGGTGCGGGGCGGCGAGGCGCAGCAGCATTCTGAGCACTTGCTTTGTTTTTGGTATTGCAAGGGCACTCTGTGGAGCTGAAACAAGTGGGGCGCACAGAGGGGTGCCAGGGGGGCACCGGTAGGGGGGAGCAGGGGAGAGGCTGCTGCCTCCGTTTCAGTAGTTAGGGTGCCCAATACACAGCTTGGGCGAGTGAGGGGCTGGCTCCTTTTTGGGGGGGCCTCGCCGCTCGCTTGTGTTTGTGCTGCTTGTTGTGTCAGCTGTTTGCTTCCCTTCTTCGCTGACGCCATGACATCAGGGTTGGGGGCAGGAGGGAAAAGGGCTCCCGAGCTGTTTGCGGTGGCCGCGGCCTCTCGAGCTTGTTCAGGTGGGGAGGCAGTTGCTGCGGAGGGGGCAGGTGGGGAACCGGTCGGGCTGCTCTCCGCGGTTGAGATGGCTGGAGGGGAGAATGCCGGGGTGACTTGCGAGCCCGAGGAGGGAGAGGGGAACTCGTGACTGGTGTTCCTGTAGCTCTCTTGGCGAGGGAGGGAAGACAGGTTTTCCTCCAGCTCCGTTTCTCCTTGGTTGCATCCCTTGCCATTCTTGGGAAATGGAGGGATGGCGGGGGCTCCTTCAATGGCGGTGGCAGACGATGTTTGCGGCGAGAAAATGGCGGCGGCCGTCTGCTGTGTTGCCTCGTATTGAGGGGGGACGTCGATGGAAGCAGGGAGATTTGTGCCGTTCGCTGCCTTGCCTGTTTTCGCCCGTGGTGTGCGCCGCGGGAAGGCCGAGGTTTTCGTCGCCCTTCGAGTACGCCTGGGAGTGCTCGGGGCCTCCCCCTTGCGCAGGAAGCTGGTGGCGTCTCTCAGTTTCCTCATGCGACATTTTGCTGTGGTGGTGGTGGCTGAGAGGCGAGGTGGGCTGGCCCGTTGTGCATCCTCCTGTCGCACGAGGTCTGCTGCCTTCTTCACAAGAAGGTCGTAGGCCCTGGAGTGGCTGGTGTTGCCGCTCAAGGTGTAGCCCGGGGGGAAGCCCGGGGGCAGGTTGTCCTCCATCACAGAGGGCGGAAGGGCACCACAGCACGTGCTGTCATGGGAGGCGGTGCATTAAGGGGGACGGGTTAGGGGCCTACATTGAACTTGAAGCCCTAATGAGGGCTGCGCGCTAGGCGCTTGTTCAAGAAAAATAAAATAAAGCACGCACGGGTGGCATGAAAAAGCTATACGAAAGAAAAAACTTGGAGATAGAGCGACCCGGAGACGGAGCAACGTCTGTTGCTGTTGGTAATTTCTGCCTGGAAAGAGAGAAACTCGGAAGCAGAGGAGTGTAGCCCTTGCGACATTTCAAGAAAGTTTGCAACACCGTTCGGGTCTGCCATGTCAGAATTAAAGGAAGCTGCAAAGAAAAAAAAAGAAAGAAAAAAGGGGAGGGGGGTACAGCAAAGCGAGAGGGCGAGTGCAGCCATCACAATGAGCTGCAGAAGGTGGTGATGTTATCGCCATAGGACACAATACGGAACCTCACGGCGACGAGGACGGCGGCAATGAATATGCAGTGTCCATAAATTGCTATCGCAATAAAATCCACTACATGTTGCTCTCCTCAATATGCAGCTATTTAGCATAAAAATATTGAGTGCGAGAAATTATCGCGAAAAAGGAAAGAATAGTAAGTGTATTTTTAATGACAGTTCGATTGAGCCCTGCAACTAAGCATGTTACCTATAGATGCATATTCATGTGTCCACACTTACTGCATGCTAGTCGTGTTTGAATTAAATTAACGCTGCAAGCTGGGCGAGTTGGTATGTTAACATAATGGGATTGACGTGTAGCGTGGCACACGATGGACTAAGAAAGAGAATACACGAGCGCTGACTCACAACTGAGCATTTTATTGCGTGCACAAAGAAAATATACTTTAGGTCACCTGGTGCGTGCCGGATAGACTCGAGAACAGGGGAAGAAGCCATTCAAAAATTCTATTTCTTTTTGATGGAATGCGATAGACGTTTGGCTGACACTCGAAGCAGAGTCTATCTGCATGTAACAAAATATATAGGGGGCCACTTTGTGCTGTATTTTTAGAAAACTTCAAGGAACAGCTGAATGAAAGGAACACAGACAAGCCACACAAGACACGTGCAGTGTAATGTGTTCTTTTCTTCTTTCTTTTTATTTTAATTTGCGCTCAACCTTTTCTAATGATGTTTCGTTTTCTTCGTTTGATGGTTAAGTCCTCTTTTGTGTCACTTTTGACTGGCTTCTTTAGCTCCAGCACCTTGAAGTTCAACGTACAGAATATAGAACGGCTATAGTTTTTCCCATATGTGCGAGGATAACAGTTTCTTGAATTCGTTTAAGTACAAGACAAGTTCGGTGCCATCTGAGGCAAGCTGTTACATATTTCGTGTAGTGCACGGCGAGAAGAAGAATAAAAACATTCAGGAGCCCTTCTGCTACCAGAAAGGAAGTTCTGCCGAATGGAAACGAAATTTCTTTTACGAAATGCGTTATTTTTCATGTGTAGAAACTTTGTATATGACATTTAGAAATCGAGGTTGTTGATGAATATATGTGTACACTCGCAAATATTGCCGTTTGCGAGTAAAATGTCCACACGTGTAGGCATACCAACAAATAAAAGTTACCGCTTTGTAACCTAGAGAGCACAATTGATTGTTTCCTGCTTTCATACCCGCAGCTAGTGTTTTATCGAAGAACTAGAAGCTGTCACTACTTTCTGGGCAGTGGTGTCGATGACCGCTCCCTCACGTACATCACTAACTTAGTAATGTTTTTGGTTCAAAAGTAGTGATCAAAAGAGTATGAGTCACGCTGTAGCCCTTAACGCCTCTCCACCCATCACGAAAGGGCAATGGGAGGAATCCCTCAAAAGCACCAATCTTCCCACTCAACTCCATGCGCCGTCCAGAGGACCCCACGACATCGCTGCGGGACTTCGACTACCGGTACCATCGTGGGCGGAGCCACAACTTGATCTGGGGGGCCTCTACACCCCTTGATCTCAGTTGCTCGGGATTCAAAAAGTCACAGGGTCCCTTATGCATTCACCTAAGGCGACTCGAAGGCGAAAGCCATCTTATTTTTCTTCTCTGTCGATGTACTCGTCCTGCCCCACCTCCCACCGAAAGCTTCCCGCACCTAACGTGATTTTGCACTGCCTCCGTGATCGGACCACCATGGCAAAGCGGTCGTGTCACGATGAGACGTCATAGTCCCGTCATGATGACTGAAGAGACAAACGCCTTCGGTAAAGGACTTAAAGGCTTTAATGCGGTAGAAAACTCATGCTTGACCTGCTGGTCAAACGGGCAAAGCAGAATGTCTCGAAGCTTGGAGCCGCGCGTGAATATGGCAACTTCTTCTTCTTCGGAAGTTGCAACAACCTGCCCCGACCCGCGCAAAGCAATGTTCATGAAAGCCGGTGAACTTCCAAAGGGTAGAGCAACTTGGTAGGTCGTTGCACATGCGTTCCGTCTGCAAGTCTGATAGTACATGACCTTATTTTTTCATCGCGACCAGCGTGGACTTCGGTCACTCTGGCTAGCTTCCACAGTTGGCGCGGTTGTAGGCTGTCTTCAAGAAGTACGACGTCTCCAATGTTTACTTCCGCAGTTGGCTTGTGCTGACGGGATGATCGTAATTCTTGAAGGTATTCTTTTGCCCATCGTTGCCAGAATTCTTCTAGATTGCTCTATCTGTGCTTCCATAATTGGTTCAGTTGCTTTGATGACACTGGGCGCGGCTCGGACGACTTCGGGCTTGGAATCGAAACCAGGCGTTTTCCTGTCATGAAGTGCGCCGGTGTGAGGGGTTCCGGATATCGAACGTCACTGTAAACGTACGCGATTGGCCTAGAGTTCAGCACGGCCTCAACTTTCGTTAGAGTCGTGACAAGTTCTTCTTTCGTGAGGTTATGCTGTCCGACGGTTTTCTTCAAGGCTAGCTTGACGGATCTGACTAGACGTTCATAGAATCCTCCCCACCAAAGTGCTCGCTCGACGATAAACTTCCATTCAATCTTGCTGTTTGCAAAGGTATTTGCGACTTCTTCCGACCGTATGCTTTTCCAGAGGTTGAGCAGTTCTTTCTTGCTTCGCTTGAACGTGAGAGCGTTGTCAGAGTATACGGTCGCAGGAAATCCTCTTCGGGACACGAAGCGGCGAAAGGAGTGCAGAAAGCTGGAAGCAGACATGTCTTCAATTAGTTCGAGATGAATAGCTCTGAAGACCGCGCAGGTGAAGAGTGCTATGTACACTTTCTTGAACGATCGTGTGACCTTGACTAATAACGGTCCTGCGAAGTCAATCCCCACAACTTGAAATGGTTCGGCTGCATTTACTCTGTCGGGAGGTAAAGGAGGGGTTTGTTCCTGAAATGGTTTTGCCTGTTGACGACGACACACTACGCATTCATTGATGACATTTTTGACAAGCTGTCGTGCTTGCAGAATCCAAAACTGTTCCCGTAAGTGGACGAGCGTGTCTCGTACACCAGCGTGCAGGAGTTTGCGATGGTGCTGAGAAACTATGAGTTTCGAGTAACGATGTTTTTTCGGAAGGATGACCGGGTGTCGCTCGGAATAAGGTTTTTGACTGTAGTGAAGACGTCCTGTCACGCGTAAAATTCCGGTGTCGTCTAGGAAAGTCCCGGTATTGCGCAGAGGTGACGTCAAGGAGGGCTGCTCGCCTCTTCGAATTGCCCTTATCTCTTCCGAAACGGCTTCTGCTTGGACTTGGCGCGTCCAGTACATCTCAGCGTTCGCTATTTCGTGGGATGTGAGAAATCCTGTTGCACTGTTGTCATGCTTCAGTTTGTTGACGAATCGCAAGACCCAGGCAGTTGTCCGGTGTAAACGAGTGATGGAACTGTAATTAGCGACAGGAATAATCGGTTGCGCTAACTGTGATGTCGTAGCCAGTGTAGTCAGTGCTTCGTGCACTTCTATGTGGCATGGTTGTCTGTCCTCTTTGGTCGATAGGTCCGAAATTATTCGAACTTGCTGTGGCCAGTATTCCGTGCCTTTAAGTAACCACGAAGGTCCATGCCACCACAATTCTGACGATGCGAGCTGCTCAGCATTTGATCTTCTGGTGATCATATCTGCAGGGTTTTCTTCCCTGGGCAATGGTTCCATCACTTTATGTTTGTAGCAGCTTGAATCTCATCCACTCGATGTCGTACGAATTGTTTCCAACGATGGCTGTCACCTCTTATCCAGTGAAGCGCTATCATAGAGTCTGTCCACAGGTACACGCTGTTGAAGGAGTTAGGGATGGACCGATTGACGTGCTCGTACAGTCTTGATGCGATTAAGCAAGCAAGAAGCTCTAATCTGGCCAGGGTTAGTTCTTTGATTGGGGCTATGCGAGCCTTACAAAGGATGATTGTGGAATGAGACCCTTCTTGATAATCGAAGGTGCACAGGTAGGCGACTGCGCCGTAAGCGGATGGGCTTGCATCAGCAAACACGTGAAGCGTGCTGTTCTTAACCTGTGGTGCCAAATCGTGCAGGTAGAAGCGAGGCAGCTCGATTCCGTAGAGAATAGGGAGCTCATCACACCACCCTTTCCATTCATTCAGGAGTGAAGGCGGAAGAGCAGCGTCCCACTCGACGTTGAGCTTCCTGATGCGCTGAAAGCATATCTTGGCTCTGATAGTGAACGGGGTTAGATATCCTAGTGGGTCGTACAGTCTTGCGGTTGCTTGCAGTATAAAGCGCTTGGTGTCAATTCTGTATTTCACAAAGTCGAGGACAGGTCCAGGGGAAAACGATAGGTTGTCGGTACCGGGATGCCAAACCAACCCAAGAACCTTGAAAACACGTAGTGGTTCGCTGACGGGAAGCTCTTCACAACCTTGCTTGAACTGCACGTGCTTGAGAACAGCTAGTTCGTTTGATGCCCATTTATGAAGTTTCATTGCAGCGGCAGCAAATATTTTCGTTGTTTCTGCGCAGAGCTTGATAGCTTCATCGACGTTGTCGGCTCCAGTGATTATATCATCAACATAGATGCAATCTTGCAGCTTTGCGACGGTAGCAGGGTACTCAGTGGACATCTTGTCTAAATGATGCCGAATAGTTGCCGCAAGAAGAAACGGACTTGAAGTCGTGCCGAAAGGTACCCGTGTCATCCGGAAAGTGATCACCCTTGGGAGCGACTCGTTAGGTACGACAAGTTTCTCATACCAAAGGTATCGCAAGGCATCTCTGTCGTCTTCTTTGATCAAAATTTGCAGAAATGCCTTTTCAATGTCGGCTACGAGAGCGATGCGGTGGCGACGAAAGCTTAACAGTAGGCTAACTAGATCGGCGTTCAGGTTGGGCCCACTGTGGAGAATGTCGTTCAGCGAAATATGCTCCTTTGCATGTGAAGAAGCATCGAAGACGACAGGTGTCTTCGTTGACCTGTCTTCTTTGATCACGGCGTGGTGAGGCATATAATATATTGGGCCTTTTGCGATTGCCGTGTCGTCGACCACTTCGGCCATATTATCATTGGCGTACTTGGAGATGGCCGCGTGGTACATTGTCAATAACTCAGAGTTTCGAAGAAGCCTCCTTGTCATCTGACTTAGCCGCCTTTGTGCTGCGGCCTTGTTGTCATCGCGTAGAATATCCGTCTTCCACGGAAGTCTTACTTCACAGCGACCATTCACTTGGTTGACGGTCTCCTTAAAATATGTCAGAACAGGATCGTCCTCATTCTGTGGTGATTCCATTTCCACGGAGTCAACATTCCAAAATCTTTCGATTGCGTCGTGTATAGGACCAGCTTGTACGTTCAGAACCATGGCTTCCGTGCACAGCTCTGTCAAGTTGGTTGTCGCTGGTCCGTGAACTGTCCAGCCAAAAACTGTTTCCACTGCCCTTAAACCTTGATTTAAAGACCGTGTTTGGCCTGTCACAAGTTCCCAGTAGTGGTCGGCTCCGATTAGAAGCTCTATTGACGTCTCGTTAACGTGACTGGCTGGCAAGTCGAAACCAGCAATTATAAGGCCGTGGTTTGACATTTCTTTCAGTTCGCCGCCTTGAAGTACTGGAACCGGTTGATTGCAAATCTTCTCAATGACAAGTGCATCTATGCTGTATCTTGAGACTTCATTTGTACCCTGGAGGTGCAGCGTAACCTTTCGGAAGCTTCGCTTGTTGTTATGGCCGCCGAAGCATCCCACTGACAAATTTTCGTGGCCTGTCGTTTTGCACTTGAGTCGTTTCGCAAGTCGGCTTGTCACGAACGTTCTTTGACTTCCACCGTCAAAAAGAATGCGCGCGACAGCACTTGTCCGACCGGAGGACACATGTACGATCGCTGTTTGAAGGTAAATCAGTCGTTGCCCCGTGACCGCTGGCATCTGAAGGGGCGTGGCCGCACTCTCAGAATTGGAACTCACGATGCTTGGCTCGCACATGGGTGTCGCGTGTCGTCGATGGCATTTAAGGCAGCTGACCTTTCTGTGGCAATCCTTCGCCAGATGAGATTTCATTGTACATCTGAAGCAGCGCCCATTTTGCTGAAGCTTGGTCTTCTTGTCTGTGATGGTAAGCGCGGCTTTGCAATGTTCGGTAGCATGTTCGTCGCTGTTACAGAAGAAACAGACAGTTCGTGTGTGGTACTCTGAAGTCTGTGCTATTTGTTTCGACATGCTCGATTTGAATGGCTTCTGGTATGACCTGCTTGCTTCAGTTTGTTTAGCTCGCTTGTTTCGGTCCGTTTCAACGCTCCAGGACTCGCAGCGTTCTCGTGCTTCCACTTCTCTGTTGATGAAGTCAAGCAGAGATCGTAGGCTGCTCTGCGATACGGAAGACGTCTGCTCACCTACTACGTCGTTTCCGCTAGACGACGGGTGTTCGTTGGTTTTTTCGCCACGCCGGTAGTACTCGAGGACCAGCTCTCGTGGTAGACTTCGGAGGATGATCGGTTGTAGAACGGTTGAGAACGACTCCTCTGTAATCTTCAATGCCCGGAGACCACGAATATTAGCCTCGATGTCGTCATACAAGCGACGCAATCCGCGTACATCTGCTGTTGACCGAACGGGTTGTGAGTCGATGAGCTGCTCGACGTGGTCTTTGACAATGATGTCTTCCTTAGCGAATCGAGCAATGAGGATGGCCCGTGCATCTTGACAACACCTCGAACTTGCAGGCAGTCCGGCGATAGCAGCAGCGGCGGGGCCTGTCAGCGATGATCGCAAATAGGCAAACTTGTCTACATCCGTCAAAGCCGGGTTCTCGTGGACTACGGTTTGAAACTGCTCCCAAAATAGAGGCCAGTTGCGAGGCGTTCCGTTAAACTTCAAAAGTTCCAGGCGAGGAAGCCTTATGCTGTGACTAGAAGTCGGTGTATCCGCTGCGGTAGAGTTTAGGTGTGGCGGTGCAGGTTCTGCCGATGGCTGCAACTGCAGAATCCGGTACTTCAGTTTGGACGAGTAAGTAACAGCCTTGTCCCCGGCAGCACGAAGGAATTCTTGTTCACTGCCAGTGCCCGTTAAATACGGCTCTATCTCCCGATCAAGATTTCAGCTCGCCGGTGATACCTTCCAACCGGTCTGCGAGTACCTGAAGATCATGCAAGCTTGCTCCGTCATTTGAAACAGCCGCCTCGATTTCATTTACTAGCTTCGTTAAAAGGGTGCGATGAGCTTTGTGCGTGCCTTTAAGCGAGTCCATGACGGTGGTCGGTTGAGTCGTGGCAGTCTGGACGATTGGCCGGTCGAGATAGACGCTTGCTTGCCCTCGGTTACTGTGGATGCCGTCTTTGGATGGCTCCCGGCGGGTTTCGGCACCACTTTGAAGAGACAAACGCCTTCGGTAAAGAACTTAAAGGCTTGAATGCGGTAGAAAACTCATGCTTGACCTGCTGGTCAAACGGGCAAAGCAGAATGTCTCGAAGCTTGGAGCCGCGCGTGAATATGGCAACTTCTTCTTCGGAAGTTGCAACAATGACGACATATTTTGGTGATCTGTGACGTCATCACGCCAGGATGGTTGACATGTGACATCACATCATGCGACGTCACAAATTTGGCGATATTTGACGTCATGACATGGTGACGTCATCACCTGATGATGATTTTTTGCATCACTCGTGTTGGCGCCTCCGCCGCGGGACGCCGGTCACTAGTGGCGTTTGATGAGGCATCTGAGGCTTTCCTCTTAATGAAGTTCTCGTCATGTCAAGTCGAAATTTGTGAGCCGTTTTCTTCTTGTGCATAACTGGCACCTACCTCGCTATTCTGTAACAGGAACTGTGGTATATGTGACACAGGCCCGTTGCCACTTGCTGAAAACCTTGACTATTAAAAAAAACGCCTATTTTCATTATTTATTTTTGGTAAAAACGCCTACTTCACCAAAATTCCGGCAAGGGGGGGGGCTAGGCTTCCACCCCCCCCCCCTTGCTACAAGCCTGAACTGTGACCTCATCTAAGAGAAGCAGTACCTGCACATATCTCAACATGCTTGATGCAGAATCCTTGAACAACCAGGTGTATCGCTGGCGCCAACGTTTTTGAAAATGTGCTTGTCTTCGTCAAGCAGTGACAGCCATGTTTAGCACCGTCTGTGTGTGGGGAGAGAAGGAAAAGAGAGCAAGTGCTCTCTTCTCCTGTAGATGTGTGTTTGCGGGAGAGGGATCAAGGCGTACACATACACGTTACTAAAGATAGCACTTAATGCCTTGACGAAGACAAGTGCCATATTTTCCCGAGACGCCCAGAATGAGCGTGCGTCGTAATATCAACCCTCGATTGGCTTCACTGTATCTGTGTGTCTTGGCTGTGCTTGATATTATAGCACTCATGACACACAAGTTAACAAAGGCAGAAGAACTAACCCCACTGCAATCGTTCTCGAAAACAGTGATGCCATTCTGGTCGTCCGCTAGTTGCGCTCATTGGCGCTTCGGTTTCGCCGGCGAAATTGGTCGAATTTCATTGCTCCGCAATAATCACCTCAGGCAACTTTTTCCGAAAACTCAAAGCGGCGATGGGCTCGTCGCAGGAAGGACCTCATTCTCCAACTTGAACCGACCGCCTGTTTCCGCGAATTAAAAAAAAACGTTAATAAGATCCATGTCCTTAATTACTGCCGTAAATAATGACGCTAGCCATCTTGAGATGTCTGTCGCTACATGAAAAGTAATTATGAAGGCAGCAAGCAAATATTCATTTTCTATTATTTTTGAGGCTTTTCTGACACATTTCTTCAAACAATGCATACCGTACGCATGAACTGCATAGGACATATCCCACTGGTTACGTTCCATTTTATACGTTTAGTTTTATACGAGCCACATTAAGCATTAACATAAGTATTAACGGAAACCGTTTGAAAAGTAAATTTATGAGAGCTTTTAGTTTTTCTTTGGTAAAACAAATATGCGCAGCATCAACTGACTTCTTAACGTCGCGAAGGCTGGTTAAATAGCAGAGCTGTTGGCATCAGCGCGCCTCTCCTCTGCTTTCGCCAACGCTCGGCACGCCTCTTATGTCATTAGCACCCTGCCTCCTCTCTCACAAGCACCACCTGTGCTTGGGCGCGCGCTACCATTGGTCGACTCGTTCTACCTGCACAGCCAATAGAGCTCCTGCTGTCTTCCTCTCCACACCACCTGCCCCGCTCCCACCATAGCTTCGCCTTTGCTGTGCTCGTCTCTTCCTAGCTTCACCCTTTCCACGTCTCTGCTCCCTCTCCACTACGCTTATCTCGCTTAGGCTCCCCTTTCAATCACTTAGCTTTACCCAAGCTCTCCCTCTCGTCAGGCTTCGCCGCCGCAATCGAAGAAACCATTTTAATTGGTTTTCAATAAAAGCTTTATCCTCCTCTCCCTCTCGCAGCTGCGCTAGAAAGTGCGGACGACGGATCCCCAGGAATTCACCTCGGCTTTCAATAGCTCCGCTGTTAAAAGCGTTATATATTGCCCAATACGACTAAGTGTAATACCGCATGCTTTGGCTACGTAGGTATGAATTACGAACTTCATAGGGGGCATTATTCTTTGTATTGTTGCGTCAAACAGTCCATTCTTCTAAGTTGTATTTTTTCGACGTTATAATTTCATTGTGTTCTTCAAGTTGTATATTGCATGTGCTGCAAATTTATGTTCGCAAATTTTTGACCTTGAATGCTTTATGTTAGACAGCTCTAAGAGCTATGGGGCAGCCGGCGCCTTATTTGTGCACCAACATCTCCTTACACCATATCAATTAAAAAAAATACGCCTCTTTTACCGGCATAACCAATTGCGAGATATCCTCGTACGGACTTTCACAGCTGTTCGTTCGGGGTTGCTGTTTCACAAGCTGCGGTCGCAATCTGCGCTGTTTCCTGTACTACCAATGCTGGCATCTATTGTGACGGACAGTTTTAACGATAGAGCGTCTCCCTCATTGCGGGCCCAGCTGTGACTGTCTGCCAGGTGGCCAGGGTTGCCACTGACTTTCGATTAAATGTCGCCAAACGACGAACAAAAAGTCGCTAAAAGTCGCCAATTTTGTCGCTAAATGTCGCCATTCTAGAAATAAGAATTTCCACTCACGTATAGAACCGTAGAATACAGTACCATATAAGACCCTTAAATTATACAGACGTTTCTCAATGCCAGTCGTATCGCGCGCTTCACCGTGGGAGTGCGTGGTGCTGCTTCTCCGACTAGCCGCAAGATGTGCGTGTTGGCACAAGGGTGAACAAATAAAACGCTCATGATACCGTTCCATTCCTGTCCGCTCGTTTCAAAGGTAAGAGTGTGGTAAACCTTGGGCGAAAACCGTGAAAGCGTTGTTTGTAGACAGCTTTACGCATCCGTATATTAATTAAAATGTTTAAAAGGTTTATTGAAGGTAACACGACAGAATTCTTAGAGGAACTGAAAATTAGTGAGTCTTACGCCTTTTCAGTGTAACCTAATATGATACCGGACGCCACCGACCCTTTCTTATAGTCACTTATATCTACAAGCGTCAATCCGATGCGTTATTAATGAACAGGTAGATAATGTAAAATGTTATATAGCAATTGCTTTCATTGCCCACGCTCACCGAGAACAGTGAAAAATACCTCAATAAATATTTTTTATTGCACAAATAGCCGCATATCCGCCTCCCTTCGCTATTCCAAAACAGTCTTTACGAGCTGAATGGGGGGTACTGAAACAGTGAACAAGTCGCCAAGCTATTCAGAATAGTTGGAGCTTTGGCGTAACAAATGGTCGGATGACGCGGCCATCCCGTCGTCTAGCCCTTTCAGAAGCGAAACTTTAGAGAAGCTTAAAGGGACACCAAAGGCAAATATTAAGTCGACGTTGATTGTTGAAATAGCGGCCCAGAATCCTCGTAGCGCTGCTTTTGTGCCAAGGAAGTGCTTATTTTGAAATAAAATCACGTTTTTAGTGGTCCGCATCGCGTTAGCGCGCTTCAAATCTCCCGCCTGAAAATACGACTCTCATACGTCACTGCTGCCGTGCCCAACGTTGCCCGCTTTTACTGCGCGGCCGCCGACACTAGTAGCAGCCGAGCGGAAGTAGCGGGACCCACAGTAGCAACAACGGCGCTGCGGCAAAGACTTGCTCGGATGGGCACATTCAAAGCCGTCACCAAGTTGCGGTTGGTCTCGTAATCCTCAGTACGAAAGTGCAGCCAGCACACACGCAGAGGTTTTGACTGTTTAGCACACTGGCGCAACGGCATGACACTAAGCCACTTCGAGCGTAAGGGTTCATTCCGCGGCACCCAGTGAAAAGACACACCGGTTTCCTTGCTGCAGCACTGGCGTTGTGCACCATTCGGGCATCCGGCAATATCACACGCATGCGGCATTTTGTCGAACTTTCTGTCAGAGCGACTTTCACGAGCGCGCAAAACACGCACGGCAGTACGCGATCCCGAAACTACCACTGAGACGGGCGAGGCACAGTTCGGCGAAAACGGAACCTTTGAACCACGCGCGCTCCGTTCCCCATGGCAACGCCACGGAGGTTTTGTTTTCCATGAATCAAGTGGAAACGAACAAACAGCATTTTATTACGTATTTTGATGCTCGGAATGTTCTTTTTTTACTGCTGCTAGTTTGATTATTAGTGATTTATTGTACGCCGACTTCCCTACGTCATCGGGATCACTTCGAAAATGTCCCACTCGTGGCGCTCATCATGTGATACATTTAGCTTAATTTCTCGGTAAGTAGGGCACTGCTGTTGATAATATTGCCGTTTTAGAAGTTGTCATACATTGGGCTTTCACTCTGACACAAATTGTTATTTGCCTTCAGTGTCCCTTTAAAGCATCTAAAGCCATAAACTTACAGTCAAACACTGCCGCCTCGCGGTATGCAAGGCAGTCCGCTGGCTTACATTTTGCTAGAATGTCGCTAGGGCACGCTGCAGTACCTCCTGCATCTAGATGAGTTGAGGGGATACACACGAGTTACAGGACGGACATACCGAATGCCGCGTAATGTGCACAGTTTACAAGTGGGTCTAAAGCCAAGAAAAATACAGAGAATGTTGGCGCTCATTTTTTGTGAACACACTGAGCTTAGGATGCACAACTCAGTGGAGACCTAATCCTGAAATCGCCAAAAAATCGCCATGTCGCCATTCGTAATTTTAGGTCGCCACGAGCCTCTCAAATTCGCCAATTTGGCGAAAAGTAGCCACCATTGGCAACCCTGCAGGTGGCTCGCAATGTACACTAATTTATTCCTATAAATGAATTCCGGTATTTTAGGTGCCACGTCGCATTTCGATGTAGGAGAAATACTATAGGCCAGTGTACTGTGCGATGTCAGTGCAGGCTAAAGAACACCAGATGGTAGAAATTTGCGGAGCCCTCCACAACGGCGTCTCTCATAATCATATAGTAGTTTTGGGGAGCTAAACCCTAGATATTATTATTACTTGCCGACATCATGATCACATTATGATTTTGTACGACCTCTTAGGATTGCATTTCAACAGTGAACTGCTTAAACTCGCCGTTGTTTGTCTGTCGGGAACAGAAATAATCATCGTCGGGAACCGGCACGCGCTCTCTTCGTTTTCTTCTTCATCTTCGTCGTCTTCTTCACCACTTGCTTCGCAACCAGAAAACGCGTGGCGATTTCTTCGGCGCGGGATAAGATAACCTGATGGGCGAGGGAACGAGTACAGAGAGAGAGAGAAAGAAAATGAAAGAGAAAAATTCTTGGCGAGGTGGGATTCGAGCCCGCGTTCCCATGATCCGAAGGCGAAACGACTCGGCTATCCAGGCACGCTGCACAGTACACCATTGCCTTGTATAGCTTAGCAAGGGGGTGGCAAAGGGAAGTGAGGATGAGGAGGACAGATGTGAGGGTAAAGAGGAGGGGAGAGAGTAAGGCATAGCATAGAAAGAATGAGAAAGAAAGAAATAGAGAGAACGAAAGTCAGAAAAAGACAGAGAGAAAAAAAGATAGAGATAAAGAGGAAGCAAGCGAGAAATCGATAGAGAGGAAGAAAGGAAAAGAAAGGTAGAAAGAGCAAGAAAGACAGGGATATATATGAAGAGCGTGACAAAGAAGAGCATGAGAAATGGAAGTGAGGGTAAGGAGGAGAGATGTCGGAGTGAGGAGGGGGAAAAGAAAGACGGGATAGAGTAAATCACAGAATAACCAGAATGAGCAAGAGAGGCCTATAGAGAACGAATTGTAGAAAGGAAAAGAAAGAGTGAGAAGACAGAGAAAAAAAGAGAGAAAGAAAGGGGAAGCAAGCAAGAGATAGAGAGATGAATAAATAAATAGAAGTAAAGAGTGGAAGAAAGAAAGAGGAAACTAAAGAGAAACTGTCACTTGTCTCGTTAAGAGGGAGGCAATCGCTGGGCAGATTCCAAGGGCTGACGTATCGGCCCCCCGAAGCGCACCTCGAAAGCGCGGACAATTTAGAGTTGGTCCTTTTAGTGCGCCAGCGAACGCCGATTGTGGTCCAAAGGCCTAGTCAGAGCCAAGAGTTGATAACACAAAAAAATATATTCTCGGTTAAGGCAGTACAAGCGTTACACAAACATGCACACTCGGTACCAGTTACAAGTTCACAATATAACTCAGACGGTGTTAACACAACTGGAACAAAACAGCGGATGGAGTGCTAAAAATGCAATCTCATGCATAACAACCTATATTCAAGAACCATTAAAGTCCTGAATATTCAAGAACGCATCCAGTCCACAATTCTTTGACGTAACTTGAACGCTTCTCTTCCAGGAAACACTCACGCAAACTCCAGCGATGATCGTCGTCGTTCCTGTTGTCGCTCCCGAATGACTCTCTTCTTCGAGGAAACACACACGTAACTTGTCACTGCTCACACGGCGTCATCATCCGATTCTTCCAGATCGACGATCGACTGACCGCACAACATCCTAAACACGTCTTCTTTGGCTGATGGAGCCACACTCAACATAACTTCACCATCTCCGGACCGACCGACTGACTGCTCGCTGGTCGTCGGACTAGAGAACATCTACAACTTTAGAGAACGGAAACTGTACCTTTGGCTGTAGTACGGAAATAAGGGTAGCGGCGGCGCCCTGAACTGCAATAGAGCGAGGCGAGATGGCGCTGAAAGTACTATCATCATCATTAGACAAACGCGTTTTTGCGGCTGGTTCGCCCTGGTCGCGCTACTGCGCTTTTTGCTCCCTGTTGTTCTTGGTCGTTGCTAAATCGCGGCTCGCGTGTGTAATAGTTATCGCCAGGTGACCAAAATGGCCTCGACTGGCAAAAACAGCGTCAATGAAGTAAGGTTTGCATCGCTTATTGTGAGTCCCCAAGATGGAACAAGCAATGTATACAGTCAGGTCCAAGCAAAACAAGTCACTCATACACGTCGAAAGCTTTCAACCCGTGCGTGTGTAATGAGTCTGAAAGCTGACAAATATCTGCATATAACTGAACACCGAGATCGCTGAAAGAACGTTGCTCTCATTGTGTTGCAGCGTCCGAGTTGAACAGCATAGCTTTAGGACAAGGGTCTTATCCTGCCGTTAGTTATGCGGCGCTTGCCAGGTTGTGTTGAGTGCACGGTGGTGGAGTCGGAAGCGAAACATGCGCTACGCCGAGAGATAGCTAGCGCAGTGAGAGCTATGTAGTTTTGATTAATTTGTTACGTAAGCAATCGCGGATGCGTACAGTTCTGCATCTTTCTCGCTCTGCGATGTCACCTTGAACGCGTTACAAATAAGGAATATCGCGTTGTGCCTACAGGGTAGGCACGAATTTCTCGGCGAAATTCTCGGCCGTGAAGCCATACCATACGTATTACGTATTCAGGTAATAGGCGGAAGAAAATATTTCAGGCTCGTTTTGTTCCTCGTCATAGTTCAGTTACACAGTTTCTACAGCTACAATTTATGGGCGCTAGTAGTAATCGGACTGTTGAGTATGCAGCGTAGATGAATGCTAAAGAAACAGAGACATAAGGCGAGTGCTCACAGATTCCTGAAGCACAATTCTAAGAACATAAGCTTTAGGCATGCAGTGTACATCTTTGTTGGTGTTCGCACAGAACACTAAACAACTGCTCAGCCACGAGCACAATCTCTGTATCACATAGACATGTCGATAGAACTTGAGCACTCTATTGCAAGCAGACACTCGCGAAATCATTTGGTGTGAACCTTTGTCAATGCTGGATAAATAAAGGTAATATATATATTGCATACTTGTTATTGTGCTATTTACTTTTTCAATATATTTGGGCTTGGAAGCTCAAGTATGTATTCTCCCTGCTACTTTCAGAAGCTTCGGCTTGAAATACTGCCACATGCGCTCCTTTCTTTCTATGTTTTATGTTATTGGCCAATTGCACGTGTAGTTACTGCGTTGCGCAAACCGTGCCAGAATGTCTGGGAACATTCCAGATTATTTTAGGACTTTCTGTTAGGGTGGAGCGCGCAATGGCGAACAGCTGAGTGTATTCTACAACTAACGCAGCCACCAGCGATAATGCTCGAATGTTCGATGCCACAGGTATAAATTCCGACGCGCCTTGCCACAGATCAGTTTATCGATGGCCGACGATCTGTTCGCCGCTGTCAGTGTGCAGTGTGTATTGCTGTAGTTCGACTTTTCGTTTCCCGGCCACAAGTTCGGCCAAATAAAAAGTTTCATCTTGGACACACCGACTGCTGCTTTCGTTGACCTCACGACTCCGTGACAATACGTAAAATCTTGTAGTGTGGCTGTGGATAAGTGCAAGTTCATGTATGTTTTAAATTACCTCTTCAATTTCCTAGGTTTTTTTCGTGAGAGTAGTTCACAGACTTTCACTTCATAGTGGTAGGTGCTACAACTGTGACATGTTAATTTAATCAAACAGCAGAAGTAGGTGTGCTCAAATAAATTTGGGACGTTTCTCTGCTATATAAAAAAACACTACCATATTCACTGAACACAATCTCACTCATCACGACAACGTAATCGTGCTTGGTGAAGCTGCGCTGGGAGAAGTGCTCGTCACACTTATAATTTGTTTATTAGCTGTAAATAATTTGAAGGAGCCCATTGAAGATATGTGTAAAGGCTAATGTAATTGAGCACAGCCTTGTAAAGCTTTGTCGTGACTTTTTGTAAACTTCTATGTATGTATGTATGTATGTATGTATGTATGTATGTATGTATGTATGTATGTATGTATGTATGTATGTATGTATGTATGTATGTATGTATGTATGTATGTATGTATGTATGTATGTATGTATGTATGTATGTATGTATGTATGTATGCATGCATGCATGCATGCATGTATGTATGTATGTATGTATGTATGTATGTATGTATGTATGTATGTATGTATGTATGTATGTATGTATGTATGTATGTATGCAGGGCTGGGCAAAGATACTTTGAAATTGTATCGCGATACGATACAAGATACTCAGGCAAGAAGTATTTGAGATACAGATACAAGGTACCACAACGCCGATTGTATCCGATACGATATATTCCAATTTTATCTTAAGATACTTCGATACATTCGGAATTTAGTCGTTATATATCTGTCTATACGGCAATGTAGCACTAAGCGCCGATGCACAAAAATTTTCGCTTGAAAGTTTATTAACTGCGACCATTTTTGTTTCATTTGAATGAAATATCTGTTAGTATCTCAAAAGTCTTGTATTTCTTGCTGAAGGTGTCTTACTTTCGTTCTGAAACAAGTTACTGGGGTTGCTTTAGCTGCATATCACGACAGCTCTTTATACACTTCGCTGATAACGGTTTTTGCTTGTCGCTTTTGTAATTTGCAGTCGATGCTCTTCTTGCCGATCAGCTAGCGCGATGCGATCTAATCACAAAAACTTCAATAAGCAGCCTCCGCACAATGTTGCAAATACCGTTGTTAAGTTCTACCCTGCCCGTAAACTCAGCACGGTTTTCGCAATACCCGATCACCGAACAGGTGTACATCAGCGAGGAGCTGGTAGCGACATTCTTTGCGACGCATCTTGTTTACGTAGAGGACATAAAACTGCAATTACGCTTATTTTTTACATATTTTCTCGCGTAAAGCGTTCGTTAGCGACGTGCTCAGTAATTCGCGATCTTTTAACAATTTTTCTTTCATGAGAGAACATCTGCAGCCCAGGAAACGTATCAGACGTGTTCTATAGTTGCACGAAGTGCCGCAGGACACCGCCGCTATTCACTCTATATTGTCACTTAAGCTCCTATTACCTGGTGATTAGTAACAGTAAAAATATTTAAAGACTAAAACAAATCACAGCATATACACGTGATGAATGATGATGAGCGGGGCGAAGCGAACTCGCGCTGCAGCACGGCGATGGCATTGGCGCGAGCGTGGTCCTTCTTGATGGAAGATATTGTGAATAGATTGTTTGAGAACCACAATCTGTTGCACACACCGCAACTATGGCCGAAACTGTTATCAAGGAAGTCCCGCTGGAAGCGCGCGTCGGCGCATTCGGGCAGAGCCCGCCTGATGCGTTTTGCAGCCACTTCACGTGCTCGCACAGCCTCGGGCTCTGCCTGCCGGTACGCGCGCTTTCTCGCCGCTTCACGGTCCTTCACATTTTCAAGATCCGATTCGTGCCGCAGCCGTGCAGCTTCGGCCGCGGGCTCGAACGGCGGGGTCTTCGCGCCGCAGCCCTGCAGCTTGTTGAGCAGCTTCGGCCTCGCGGGCTCGAACGGCGGGGTCTTCTCGCCGCAGCCTTGCAGCTTGTCGAGCAGCTTCGGCCTCGCGGGCTCGAACGGCGGGGTCTTCTCGCCGCAGCCCTGCAGCTTGTCGAGCAGCTTAGGCTTCGCGGCGTCGACGTGCAGCATCGGCCTCGCGGGCTCTCACCTCAGGATTCTGTCTGCGAGCGCGCGCTGCCGCCGCCTTCCGTGCCCTCCGTTCCGCAGACTCGTCTTCCATCTGGCGACTCCGAGCTACAGAGAAAGCGTGCCAAGAGGGAGCCTCATGGCGTGTTACTTCTGAAATGTTGTCTTCGGGTGTCGTTGAAAACACGAGACGTAGTAAAGAAGAAAGAACGCCACACAGGCGAACACGCACGAGAGTGTCACTCGTCAACGTCTTCTTCTTCTACTGCGTACCAGAACGCGCGCGGTAAAGAAGAAAGAATACCACACAGGCGAACACGCACGAGAGTCTCACTCGTCAACGTCGTCTTCTTCTTCTACTGCATACAAGAACGCGCGCTTCTCACGAGCTAGAGGTGGCTACTACAACGGTACAAACAAACGGAGGATGGACAGACCCACGGCATAAGGAGCTTCGCCCCTAAAAAAACAAATATACCTAAGTAAAATAGAAAAGCGGTTCTGCATCAAACAGAGCGAATAAGTACATGAACACGATACAGGCGGCATCCCCATGAGCTAATAATAATTTTTGTGTTTAACGCCCCACAGAACCACGACATGATAATGATAGATGCCGTAGTGGAGGGCTCCAGAAATTTCGACCACGTGCTGTTATAAAACTTAATAAGCACACGGGCATCAAACCGCGGCCGCCGCGACCCACGGGTTAGCAGTCAAGCACCATAACCACTAAACTACCGCTGCGGGTAACCCCTAATAGCTATGAGAATTTGGCATTTAAGGTAAGACCACAGAAAATTCAGTGCTTTTGTAAAATAGCGTAAACCGACTCGATGAGGCGCTCATTAGCCCTTTCAGTCATTGTGTGTACAACTGTACACAAAAACTTCGGAGTCACATCACGCACCGCGCGTTTCTTCAAATGGCCTGAAACTTAGTGTGCACATTCGTGCAGGCTTCCTTAGTGGAGAACAAGCGGTTATTTAACTTCATTATGCTGCTTATTGCAGCAGATGATCACTTTGCTAGAGTACTACCATGTTCGACGATCGTTCGACGTGCGACGTTCCAGGACCGACGTCAAGAGTATTTTTTTCTTAGCTCGAAAAGCATACAACCAAAAAAAATCACAGCATATCCACGGAGTGAATGATGATGAGTGGGCGAAGCTGCGGAGGTTCATCGGTAAACCGTGAATCTTCCGTGAATTCTGCTCAGTACATCATCACCGACATGAGATCGGGCGCGTTTATACTAAAGGTTCGATGAGTTATGACGACTTGCAGCTCACTTTAATTTTACATGTACGCTGTGAATTTTCATTGTTTAGCAAACCATTGCTTTAGAAAACATCTGGCGTCTTTCGTTAAGCAGCTGGCGTCTTTCCGTTTTGCTTTAGAAACATCTGGCGTTCTTTCGTTTTGCTTTTAGAAAACATCCGGCGTCTTTCGTTGGTTTATTTCATCAATGAACGGCGTTTTGAACAAAATTTTTATTGTTTAATCACGCACAGGAGAAATCTCACCAGGCACTACCTTGGAGGTAAGCAATGGCTGCTAATGGGAATGAGAGACAGAAAAGTCGGCTTTTAGCTAACACTTACACTTCTACTTCTACTAACGTTTCCTACTGGAACATGCCAATGGCTGCTAATGGGGAATGAGAGACAGAAGAATTCGGCTTTTAGTTAACGCGCACGCTGCGAATTTTTTGTTGTTCAACAACGCAAAGGAAAAATCTCCCACCGGCACCACCTTGGAGGTCAAGATCTGGTACTAGCGTTACGACTGGTTACGCACTACGATTACTACGACTACGAGGGACGAACGGGTGCCGCCTTAAAGGGCCGCTCACCAGGTTTGACAATTTTGAGCTAACGAGCGCAATGCGTACACTGGGCGTTCACGATCACGTCTGCCAAAATTTGCAACGCTACGCGCCGCGGAAATGGGTCAAATTTCAAGGTGAACGCTGCTTGCCCATCCTCTCACGGGCGCGTGCTTTAGAGAATGAGGGGATGACGTACATGAGAAAATGGCCCTACGTAGATGGTAGTGCTGTGACGTCGCTCCTCTACGTAGACGACTGTGGTCTGACGTCGCCAGCAGTAGCACGTGACACGGCGATAATTATTTGACACGACATGTGTAGTTTGTATAATTTGTTGCTTGAATAGATTAATAAAACTTGAGAGAAATAATGAGACACACAAAGGGATTGTGTGCGTCTTTTTCATTTTTTTTCTTGAATTGCAGCGAGATGCGGGGCTAATATGCCTCCCTTCCCCATGCGTTCGTGTCCCCGCGGTTAGCGCATCGAGCAGACGCCAGCCCTGGAAAGGAAAGTAATGTTCTGGCGCGTTCGAGCACTCATTATGCTAATTTATTCTACCGCGTCCAAGTAAACGTTAATGCGGCACTGGCTCATGATACCGCCACTCTCGTGCCCGTACAAATGTCTCAACTTTCATGCCCGTCCCGCAGAAACAGGCAGTACACCACAGAGAACGCCGACAGAACGCCCATGGTGGCTAGATAAAAAAAAAAAAAAAGGTAGCGGCCGTGCAACGCCGCTCGCGTGCTCGGGCTGGCTCGGGCACGTCATGCGCACTTGACCATGCATGCGCATGACGTGTTCATGCGTATGTGCCAAGTGAAGAGGCCAGGGAAGGGATTTGGCTTGCTAAGGCTACACAGGGCGAGTGGCAAGGGTTTGAAACTTGCCTCCTCGCATCATGATTTCGCGCCGCTACAAATTATTGTTTTTCTCAGCTCGTAATGAACCGATTTGAAAAATTTTTGCGGCATACTGCTCTTCATTCGGCACACAACAACTCCCAGCATCTAACTAAATTTTGCTATGTGGCCTGGTGAGGGGCCCTTTAAGGAGCTTCGCCCCTAAAAAAATCACAGCATATCCACGGAGTGAATGATGATGAGCGGGCGAAGCTGCGGAGGTTCATCGGTAAACCATGAATCTTCCGTGAATTCTGCTCAGTACATCATCACCGACGTGAGATCGGGCGCGTTTATACTAAAGGTTCGATGAGTTATGACGACTTGGAGCTCACTTTAATTTTACATGTATGCTGTGAATTTTCATTGTTTAGAAAACCATTGCTTTAGAAAACATCTGGCGTCTTTCGTTAAGCAGCTGGAGTCTTTTCGTTTTGCTTTAGAAACATCTGGCGTTCTTTCGTTTTGCTTTTAGAAAACATCTGGCGTCTTTCGTTGGTTTATTTCATCAATCAACGGCGTTTTGAACAAAATTTTTATTGTTTAATCACGCACAGGAGAAATCTCACCAGGCACTACCTTGGAGGTAAACAATGGCTGCTAATGGGAATGACAGGCAGAAGAAGTCGGCTTTTAGCTAACACTTACACTTCTACTTCTACTAACGTTTCCTACTGGAACATGCCAATGGCTGCTAATGGGGAATGAGAGACAGAAGAATTCGGCTTTTAGTTAACGCGCACGCTGCGAATTTTTTATTGTTCAACAACGCACAGGAAAAATCTCCCACCGGCACCACCTTTTAGGTCAAGATCTGGTACTAGCGTTACGACTGGTTACGCACTACTACGACTACGAGGGACGAACGGGTGCCGCCTTAAGGAGCTTCGCCCCTAAAACAAACTGTGCATGAATTTAATTTGGCCCTAATAGTTGTGTAAGGAAGAAGACGGAAAAGAAGACGCAAGGGGACAGTTCTTAGAGAGCGAAAAAGAAGAAGAGCTGGAATAAACAGTAATGGCGACCGTATTGGATTCGTGATTCCTCGGTGTCGTTACAATTTTGGCGCAGTCTACTGCAGGATCCTGGGCGCGCTTGAACAGCTCCGATTTTCCGACGACCATGTGCGTCGACGTCGCTGCAAGATGTGTCAAGACGGTGAGCGTTGCATGCTGCGTCTATGGTGGAAAGTCGATCTGTTCGCGTGAGCTCTGACTGTTCGGCGACATATCGCCAATTCTCGAAAGAAGATATGAATCTCGAGGAACTTAAAGTGGCCATCGCGCATACTCGTCGGCTCCATGGTGAAGATAGACTACACGAAGCCGGACTGACAAAAGCGGAGATTGCTGAAACAGACAGCCTTTTCCAAGATATAATCAAGTTGCAGGAAGAAAATAGCAAGCGGCAACAACATCTGTTGGAGCTTATAATGCAGACAGGAGTTGACCGATCTCGGAAACCACCTTTGGAAGTAACTAAGCCAGAGATCTACGATGCATCATCATCAATGAGTGCTCAGGCCTGGCTTGACTTCTACGAATACGCATGCGATCAAAATTTTTGGAATCACGATCGCGACAAAATAATGCACATGCGATTCTACCTGGGAGGCGTTGCGAAGACCTGGCATGACATCCGAGCAACAGAGAAAGCAGGACATCCTTGGGCGGACTGGAGGCAGAGCTTTCTAGCGACATTCTGTGAAAGCAAGTTTCGAAGTTGGGACCGTGCAATAGCCTTGAGGTACCTCTCTGGTCCTGTTACGAACTACTTTTTTGAGAAGTGGAGGCTATTGCATACGGCGGACTCTGCACTCTCCGACTCGTCACTTGTGTGCCTCATCACGTTGGGACTTCCTGAATGCATGCAGCGCCATGTTCAGCTTGGAACACCACGAACGCCTGAGGAGCTACTGCAGATTATGAAGCTGTTGTTCGTTCAACAGCGACAGTCTTCGGCAAGAGAAGTGACCACTGCTGAAATGTTTCCAGCACCTGGATGGCCAGACCCATTCAGCGAACCCGATCCGTCTACGAAAAACTCAAGGCAGACGAAGAAAAGGAAATTTACCAAAGGATGTTCTGACGACCCTTCGTCCCAAGCATACGAAAAGATTTTTCTCACGGACCGCGCCAAGCTAATATACGTGCCTGTGCAAGTAAATGGGAAGGATGTGAAAGCACTAGTTGACAGTGGAGCGTCAATCACTGTCATTAACAAGGACGCGATTCCTCAGCTAACTATAAGAAAAGATTGTCCCGTCATCGTGTACGGCTATGATGGCAGGAAACAACTCTATGATGAATGGACATAGATCTTGATTACGTGTCAGGGCAAGAGTACGACTGTAAAAGCTCTGGTCCTTCACGGAGTGAAGTAACTTCTTTTGTCCCGCCCCGTAATGCAAGAATTGCGTTTGAATCTTTATTGGGATGGACAAGTAACCACACATGATGACCGCCCGACTACCTTTACAGCCGTTGCCGAAAACCCCCGCAAGCCCACTGCCGCAGAAGACGTCACTCGCATGTATCCTGAGTTACTTTGTGTAGGCGGATACCCGAAGGCGGCCACTAAGTTTGAAGTACCATTTGAGCTCCGAGATACGACCATAGTGAAGCGGAAGGCTTACAACATGTCCAGAGAAAAGAAGTTGTGGCTGAAGGCAGAGCTACAGAAAATGCTTGATGCCGGTGTCATACGCCCTTCTACGTCTCCTTTTGCTTCACCGATAACTATTGCACCAAAAGAGGACGGAACATTTCGTCTCTGCACCGATTACAGGCAGATAAACAAGCAGACTGACCTTTTTCCCTTTCCAATGCCACATATTGACGAAATAATCAATGAAACCGGAGGCTGCAAAGTGTTTTCTCGTCTCGACCTTTGCAAAGGCTTCTGGCAAGTACCTCTGCAAGAAGAAACGAAGAAGTTCTCGGCATTCATTACGCGATTTGACGTGTATGAGTATAATCGGCTGCCATTTGGCTGGAAAAACTCTCC
The DNA here is from genome assembly GCF_013339695.2 of Rhipicephalus sanguineus. NCBI lineage: Eukaryota > Metazoa > Arthropoda > Arachnida > Ixodida > Ixodidae > Rhipicephalus > Rhipicephalus sanguineus. Next base: position 2,502,350 of record NC_051183.1, read on the forward strand.
AGCCTGGTTTCAGAAGATGATGAACAGTGTTTTGAAGCCACACTTGGGAGTCTTGTGCAACGTTTATATTGACGACATTATAGTGTACTGAAGATCAAAAGAGGAGCACTCTGGACATCTCGGGAAAGTGTTACAAGCACTTAGTGACGCGGATCTCAAGATCAATGAGAAGAAGAGCGAGTTCTTTAAGTCGAAAGTGGTTTTCCTTGGAAGAGTATTCGACGGAACCACCAAGAGCACCAAACAGGAGTCCGTTCAAAGGATCGCAGAGCTCACGAAGCCACATGACATTCACTCACTTCGATATTAACGAGAACTAACAGACAATAACGCCAAGGAAAGTATAGGGGGTGTTATCTGTAGTATTTAGAATATAAATATGAAGAAAGTAAAGTGGACAAAAAGATAACCTGCCGCCGGCAGGGTCCGAACCTGCGACCTTCGAATAACGCGTCCGATGCTCTACCACTGAGCTACGGCGGCGGTCATCCCCTCGTCCATTTTATGGGGTATATATGTGCATTTAAACCTTGGAGTGTTAGTCAGCGCCAGTCGCAGCCATGGCGGCGAGTGTGGAACACTCTTTTTCTGCCTTTCTGGCGTCACGTAGCACGTGATCTTTTTACGAGCAGGCAGCTGACCAATAATCCCTCGCATACTACCTGAAGGCATCTAGTCTGCCAGAGCGAGACCCTTGCTATGAATGAAGGAAAGAAGATGACTCTTAAGGGCTCGTTTTCTTTGTTAGACACAATATTAACGAGAACTAACAGACAATAACGCCAAGGAAAGTATATAGGGGGCGTTATCTGTAGTATTTAGAATATAAATGTGAAGAAAGTAAAGTGGACGAAAAGATAACCTGCCGCCGGCAGGGACCGAACCTGCGACCTTCGAATAACGCGTCCGATGCTCTACCACTGAGCTACGGCGGCGGTCATCCCCTCGTCCACTTTATGGGGTATACATGTGCATTTAAACCTTGGAGTGTTAGTCAGCGCCAGTCGCAGCCATGGCGGCGATTGTGGAACACTCTTTTTCTGCCTTTCTGGCGTCACGTAGCACGTGATCTTTTTACGAGCAGGCAGCTGACCAATAATCCCTCGCATACTACCTGAAGGCATCAAGTCTGCCAGAGCGAGACCCTTGCTATGAATGAAGGAAAGAAGATGACTCTTAAGGGCTCGTTTTCTTTGTTAGACACAATATTAACGAGAACTAACACAGACAATAACGCCAAGGAAAGTATAGGGGGTGTTATCTGTAGTATTTAGAATATAAATGTGAAGAATGTAAAGTGGACGAAAAGATAACCTGCCGCCGGCAGGGACCGAACCTGCGACCTTCGAATAACGCGTCCGATGCTCTACCACTGAGCTACGGCGGCGGTCATCCCCTCGTCCACTTTATGGGGTATATATGTGCATTTAAACCTTGGAGTGTTAGTCAGCGCCAGTCGCAGCCATGGCGGCGAGTGTGGAACACTCTTTTTCTGCCTTTCTGGCGTCACGTAGCACGTGATCTTTTTACGAGCAGGCAGCTGACCAATAATCCCTCGCATACTACCTGAAGGCATCAAGTCTGCCAGAGCGAGACCCTTGCTATGAATGAAGGAAAGAAGATGACTCTTAAGGGCTCGTTTTCTTTGTTAGACACAATATTAACGAGAACTAACAGACAATAACGCCAAGGAAAGTATAGGGGGTGTTATCTGTAGTATTTAGAATATAAATGTGAAGAAAGTAAAGTGGACGAAAAGATAACCTGCCGCCGGCAGGGACCGAACCTGCGACCTTCGAATAACGCGTCCGATGCTCTACCACTGAGCTACGGCGGCGGTCATCCCCTCGTCCACTTTATGGGGTATATATGTGCATTTAAACCTTGGAGTGTTAGTCAGCGCCAGTCGCAGCCATGGCGGCGATTGTGGAACACTCTTTTTCTGCCTTTCTGGCGTCACGTAGCACGTGATCTTTTTACGAGCAGGCAGCTGACCAATAATCCCTCGCATACTACCTGAAGGCATCAAGTCTGCCAGAGCGAGACCCTTGCTATGAATGAAAAGAAGATGACTCTTAAGGGCTCGTTTTCTTTGTTAGACACAATATTAACGAGAACTAACAGACAATAACGCCAAGGAAAGTATAGGGGGTGTTATCTGTAGTATTTAGAATATAAATGTGAAGAAAGTAAAGTGGACGAAAAGATAACCTGCCGCCGGCAGGAACCGAACCTGCGACCTTCGAATAACGCGTCCGATGCTCTACCACTGAGCTACGGCGGCGGTCATCCCCTCGTCCACTTTATGGGGTATATATGTGCATTTAAACCTTGGAGTGTTAGTCAGCGCCAGTCGCAGCCATGGCGGCGAGTGTGGAACACTCTTTTTCTGCCTTTCTGGCGTCACGTAGCACGTGATCTTTTTACGAGCAGGCAGCTGACCAATAATCCCTCGCATACTACCTGAAGGCATCAAGTCTGCCAGAGCGAGACCCTTGCTATGAATGAAGGAAAGAAGATGACTCTTAAGGGCTCGTTTTCTTTGTTAGACACAATATTAACGAGAACTAACAGACAATAACGCCAAGGAAAGTATATAGGGGGTGTTATCTGTAGTATTTAGAATATAAATGTGAAGAAAGTAAAGTGGACGAAAAGATAACCTGCCGCCGGCAGGGACCGAACCTGCGACCTTCGAATAACGCGTCCGATGCTCTACCACTGAGCTACGGCGGCGGTCATCCCCTCGTCCACTTTATGGGGTATATATGTGCATTTAAACCTTGGAGTGTTAGTCAGCGCCAGTCGCAGCCATGGCGGCGAGTGTGGAACACTCTTTTTCTGCCTTTCTGGCGTCACGTAGCACGTGATCTTTTTACGAGCAGGCAGCTGACCAATAATCCCTCGCATACTACCTGAAGGCATCAAGTCTGCCAGAGCGAGACCCTTGCTATGAATGAAGGAAAGAAGATGACTCTTAAGGGCTCGTTTTCTTTGTTAGACACAATATTAACGAGAACTAACAGACAATAACGCCAAGGAAAGTATATAGGGGGTGTTATCTGTAGTATTTAGAATATAAATGTGAAGAAAGTAAAGTGGACGAAAAGATAACCTGCCGCCGGCAGGGACCGAACCTGCGACCTTCGAATAACGCGTCCGATGCTCTACCACTGAGCTACGGCGGCGGTCATCCCCTCGTCCACTTTATGGGGTATATATGTGCATTTAAACCTTGGAGTGTTAGTCAGCGCCAGTCGCAGCCATGGCGGCGAGTGTGGAACACTCTTTTTCTGCCTTTCTGGCGTCACGTAGCACGTGATCTTTTTACGAGCAGGCAGCTGACCAATAATCCCTCGCATACTACCTGAAGGCATCAAGTCTGCCAGAGCGAGACCCTTGCTATGAATGAAGGAAAGAAGATGACTCTTAAGGGCTCGTTTTCTTTGTTAGACACAATATTAACGAGAACTAACAGACAATAACGCCAAGGAAAGTATAGGGGGTGTTATCTGTAGTATTTAGAATATAAATGTGAAGAAAGTAAAGTGGACGAAAAGATAACCTGCCGCCGGCAGGGACCGAACCTGCGACCTTCGAATAACGCGTCCGATGCTCTACCACTGAGCTACGGCGGCGGTCATCCCCTCGTCCACTTTATGGGGTATATATGTGCATTTAAACCTTGGAGTGTTAGTCAGCGCCAGTCGCAGCCATGGCGGCGAGTGTGGAACACTCTTTTTCTGCCTTTCTGGCGTCACGTAGCACGTGATCTTTTTACGAGCAGGCAGCTGACCAATAATCCCTCGCATACTACCTGAAGGCATCAAGTCTGCCAGAGCGAGACCCTTGCTATGAATGAAGGAAAGAAGATGACTCTCAGCTGCCTGCTCGTAAAAAGATCACGTGCTACGTGACGCCAGAAAGGCAGAAAAAGAGTGTTCCACACTCGCCGCCATGGCTGCGACTGGCGCTGACTAACACTCCAAGGTATAAATGCACATATATACCCCATAAAGCGGACGAGGGGATGACCGCCGCCGTAGCTCAGTGGTAGAGCATCGGACGCGTTATTCGAAGGTCGCAGGTTCGGTCCCTGCCGGCGGCAGGTTATCTTTTCGTCCACTTTACTTTCTTCACATTTATATTCTAAATACTACAGATAACACCCCCTATATACTTTCCTTGGCGTTATTGTCTGTTAGTTCTCGTTAATATTGTGTCTAACAAAGAAAACGAGCCCTTAAGAGTCATCTCCTTTCCTTCACTCACTTCGAGTTTTTCTTGGACTCGCAGCCCACTTCAGGAGTTTTATTAAACATTTCTCCAAGATGACGAAGTGCTTAATGGAGCTCACGAAGAAACAAGTGCCTTTTGTTTGGACCGAAGATTGCGAAAGGGTTTATCAAGAACTTGTACGTCGTATATCATCGGACCCTATTCTTACTCTACCGGACTATAGTTTACCTTTCGAGATGAATACGGACGCTTCCAATTATGGTACAGGGGCGGTTCTGTACCAGAGACTTAAGTTCACCTCCAACTCAACAGCTTAGGGTTATAGGATACTACTCTTACACCTTCAACCCTACCCAGCAGAATTATTCTACAACTGAGAAGGAGGCTCTTGCTGTTTTAATGGCTGTGCGCTACTTCCGATCATACATCGACGGAAGAAAGTTTTGATTATATACGGATCACCAAGCATTAACGCACCTGTTGAATATGTCGGAGCCAAGGAGAAAATTGGCCCGATGGGTCAATGAACTTCAACAGTACGATTTTGACGTCTTCCACCGTGAAGGTAGCCATCTTACTGACGCCGACGCCCTGTCTCGGTTGGCGGTCGAGACCCCGCATAGAACAGTTAACTTGACGAGATTATGGGAAGGGTATGAAAGTCTGCACTTCAAGGATGGCAAGTTCGTCGTACCAGAGACACTGATTCCGAAAGTGCTTCACTTATATCACGACAGCCCCGAATCAGGTGGTCATGATGGCTTCTGGCGAACGTACAACAAGCTTCTCAAACGGTTCACATGGACAAACATGAAAAAAGACGTCGAAGCCTATGTCAAGTGGTGCCACTTGTGTCAAGTGAATAAAGCGAAATACCGGCCTCGACCCGACGAGCTCGTCTTGCCAGACCATTCGGACAAACCCTTTGAAGTCGTCTACGTGGACTTTGCGGAGCTGAAAAAGAAGAGTTCCGGGGTTCGCAAGACACAGTCTTTCTTGATTGCCATAGATCAGTGCAACAGAATGGTAGCGGCACGTCCTGGACGAGAAGACACGAACAGCGTTATCGCCTTGCTTGACCGAGCGATATTCTCACAGCTGAAAGTCGTGATATCTGACAATGGACCCGCATTTTTAAGCAAGAAACTTCAGCAGCGGGCAGATAGCCGTGGCATTACACTACGCCGTTGCGCTCCATTTCACCCGCAGGCCAATGGAATGGCGGAAAGGGTTATACGTGACATCAAGCAATTCATGTCCATGTACCCAACGTTTAAAGGCGGATGGAAGTGCTGCCTAGAAGCGGCTGTGGCTCACCACAACAGAACACACACTTCAAGTCTTGGCTGCAGCCCGCATTTTGCTGCCTATGGCGAAGTGCCAATACTGTCAGCCGACAAAGAACTTAAAATCGATGATCAACTGCAATTGTTTGAACACCGAGAAACCAACCAGGAACAAAGGAGATACCGAAATGCGATGAAACTCCAATTCGACAAGTGACACCAAGGACACAAGCCGGATATTGGACTGAATGATCTTGTGCTCGTGCGGAAGGGTCTGCCCGGTAGCGACACAAGAATTCTTGGACCGCTTAAAGTCGTAAAAATATCGGTACAGCAAGGTGTGCTAAAGACCATTGGCTACCTCAATGACGGACAGCTTGAATTCGCCGCTACAAGCAACGTTCTTCGGTATCACCCCAGGAGGGGTGACGATAAACAACGGGGGGAGTGTAAGGAAGAAGACGGAAAAGAAGACGCAAGGGGACAGTTCTTAGAGAGCGAAAAAGAAGAACTGAAATAAACAGTAATGGCGACCGTATTGGATTCGTGATTCCTCGGTGTGGTTACAAGTTGATTCCTCTTATGCAAGGATTGAAGCTGACTAATTGCAGAAAAATTATATTTAATTACACGCTAATTAACATTAATCGCTGAAACTCATACAAAGCAACACATTCCTTCATTTTATTTATTAGAATGAAATACTGAGTGCCTTGAAATTCTGCCATGCAAATTTGATGCATTTGAAGACAGTGCATCATAATTCGTGACAGAAAGGGTTAGAAAAGCGGAGCATTTTATATAACAATGTTTCTCTAATCCCTTAGCTAACATATTTGAGATGGCTGCTAATAACTTACGTTATTACAATGAAAACTCAATTTCGCTGTTTTACTAAGCAGTAAGCAGAACTTTTGTTACTGTATATCCTAAGCACGCGCAGATTATTATATATTTGTTCTCAACGTCGCCTTGACATGAGAGTCAACTTAAGTAGAATATAAGTCTGTAAACAGTAGCAGAAATGATTCACACAGCTAAAAGTAAGAATAAAGCAGAGATCTCGAACTTACCTTGCCAACACGGTAAAGACATATTGCCGTAAGCAGACCCGAAAAAAGCAATACAGAGACATAGGTAATGTATGGGATGGAAAAGGACAGCTTAGAAAGAACTTGTACTCACAATCCTATTAATGATTTTGAAAACTCATTGAATATAAGAAAAAGAGACCTACGACAAAATAGCTTCTATTAAAGGAATGATTGTTCTAATATATCCAGCATCGGTACCAGTGGTGCTATAGCTGTTCGAATCTCGTTTGCATATAATTCAATCTCATTGCATATAAGCTAAACTTGCATCGACGAGGTCCTTCAAATCGCCGATGTGTGAAAGTCACAAGACGCAAAGCAGCCCCTTTTCTTGCTTTCTTGAGACTTCGTAACGAAGCCCAACGCAAGGGAAACTTCGATAACGACACTACAACGGCATCATAATTTGTGCAAAAGACACCACACGCATTAGAATACATGGCATAGAACAGTGGCTAAGAGCCAAGTGCCATAGCACTGACACAACTAAAAAGAAAAAAAAAAGAATCTGTGAAAACAAAATGTCATCTGGCCGTAGACGTTCGCGCGTTTTTCTGTCGAGACGACGCGAGCGCCACCACGTGCCTCTGTTCCCACAATAGGGACGCTCCGACCTCATGCCGGCCCTCGCTGGAAAACTCTGGCGAAAAGATCAACTAATTTCACAGTTTTTAGCTTTAATTTGGTGACTTAGTGGGAACAGTAGCGGCTGGAGGAGCGGAGTTCAAGCAACGTTTATTGTTTCGCATCGTGGTGTTGCAATCGCAGTATCTTGTATCTTAAGATACACGATACATTCTTCAATGTATCGGAAATACAGATACTGATAGACGTCTCGCGAGACGTATCGCGATACAGATACAAGATACCCAGAGTATCTAAGATAGTATCGAAGATACATGTATCTTCGGTACTGCCCAGCATTGTATGTATGTATGTATGTATGTATGTATGTATGTATGTATGTATGTATGTATGTATGTATGTATGTATGTATGTATGTATGTATGTATGTATGTATGTATGTATGTATGTATGTATGTATGTATGTATGTATGTATGTATGTATGTATGAACATAGTTCTCCATTTTGTAACGGTAAACAATATCGAAACGAAATTAGAACAATGATATGTTAGAAAAAAAATGCCGGATACCGTTACTAAAGTGGAATATGACATACTACGCTTGATGCGAAGCTTTCTTTGTAGGAGGATGTCCTGAAATTAAAAGTATAAGTTTAATAAACACGTCCATATAAAATGAAATAAAACCGAGCTGTGGTGTCCAGTTCGTCGTGTTGGCTTATCTGAGAAGTTGTTATCTCGGTACGTGGGTCCTTACCGTATCGTCCGACAGGTAACGGACGTCCCTTATGAGGTCATTCCCGTCTCTGAGACTAACCTGCCGGCAACCACGCCCAGTGACGTAGTGTACGTAAGTAGGCTAAAACCATACTACCCGACTTCTGAAGCTCATGTTTAAAGTGCACCGAGACAGCGCTTTCACCGCTGGGGGTCACGCTACGTAGCTAGCACATCAAAGATCAGAGCGCACAGAAGACGTCAAAGAAGAGGACAGGCTTGTCCGGTGTGTGTGCTGTCATCCATCGGGATCGCATCAAATGACACGACTCGTGAATAGTCACGCCTCGTATCATTTCACGTAACAATATGTTTACAGACGTTGCGGCTCCCACACGGTAACGTCGTTGATAATCAAGTGCCTTCAACGAACGCTGCTTCACATATGCATACTAGTGCACCGTATAGCTTGCATTCCTTTCCGATAAAACTGACATTCACGACTTATGAGTGACGGCATTGCCGACGGCTCTTTATTGCGAACAGGGCTGGCGCTTGGGAGCCGAAACGTTGTTAAATACATTTTCACCTCGGTTGGCGTCTTCCAGAGTTTTCACCAATGTTTCATCTCGACCAGACGAGGTTTTGTATGACCACCATCGCTTTGAAAAGTGTTCACAGCGAATATGTTGCTACAGTACTTCGAGAAATCGGACAATCCTTGCGCGCAATAACACACGTAGTCAAATAATTCGTTCAAGTACTTGTTGGACAAACAACTCCCCCCACTGCCCCTCCCCCCCACCAGCCTAAAAAAACATACAGTGAGATCTACACAGTTTTCGGATACACATGGTGCGTTTTCAATGGCAGGGGTTCGAAGCGCTTTTCAGCTTCAGCTTTTGACCGCTGTATATGACGCTTTCTCTAAATAATAGAAACGACGCTTGACAAGCCGCCCTCATGTGCGCTCTCTGTCGGGCCAGCACAAGAGGTCACTGAAAGTGTGCGCCTGACACGTCACGGGAATTTTGATTAACCAGCTCGTTGCTATGCGGCCTCACATCTGCTGAAAATAACCCTTCATTTTTTTTTACTTGCTCCATGCACGTCATTGCGAGTAGCTTAGTTTCATATTACGCATGATATTAGCTATGCACAGCCGTATGAAAAAATCCTGCCATGTAATATGTAAAACCCTTAATGGAATTTTAGGGGTTGCTGCTCGCTAGCAGCATGGAGGGACGGACGTAATTAATATGAAAGCGATCGCTTCTTCTGGATAATGGCGGTGGTCGTTTCTAAGCTCGTTCCACTGAAATCAAAGGGACTGTAATGCATTTTTTTTGAAAGGTACTATCTTTTGGGTCCATAACAACACCCCAGTCAAACAACAGTACGCATGTTCAGCTCGACAGGAAATGTTACTCGTAGATTGCCCACAGTTAGACTTTTGTACACTGATAGGCCCCAGCAGCTGCAACGTCACTTTTTCCCCCACGAGCCGCATTTATTTTGTGAGCTACACCAATCACGGGGAATGCGTCAAGGTGCAATTAGCGAATGTTCCGACAATGTGTCAAGCCGGCCATGACGCCTCTTTATTTTCACAGTAATGAAAATCAAATTCTCGAGTACTGTATGGGTAAGGGCATGTGCAGAGGCTCCTATCAACATAGACTCACATGAACGCACACACTCAGATTGATTCCAAGAAAAAAATTCCTGCTCTGTTAACAAAATAGGTCACCCCCCGTTTCATTTAACTGTCTGTGTGCAGCAAACCCATGAAGTGACACGTGATTGGTGGGAGTTGATGAACTGCGCAGCCTTGTCCGGCTTAACGGTTAGGCACTGGTCTATATATAGAAAGTGACAATGAGACAGTTCAGCCGTGGAACAAATGGCAGCATTTGGTGGTCCAATTGAACTTTATTTGCGACAGTTTCAGGATGTATGCCCTCTGTTTGTTTACAACACTTTTATTTCACGTTGCATGATAATATGTAGTTGTAATTAGGGCTCCATGTTTTTGGAGTTGAATTTTCTTGAAATTCGGAGGGTGTTTTTCGGAACTTACTTTTTGGCTGAAATTCGGCATTAATCCTAGTTATTTTTTCGTAAATGCCCAATCCTCCGAAATTCTGAGCATAATTTTGCGTGATTCTGAATACTCCGAAATCTTAGATGAAATGGTATCCGAACACGAATACATTATAAGACGCGAAACGTATTTTAGATGTCTGGAAGGTTTGCGCGCACTACCACATATACACACAGGCACAAATACTCGGATACAAAACACCTGCGTTTATGTGCATTACAGTCTTAAAGCCTGTCGTAGTACACGCAAGCATATTTTACGAGGTTGCTGTCACTGATGGAAGCGCGCTCCTTTCTAATGATGATTCTCAGCTTTGAAAATGCCCTTTCAGCGTTTGCGGTAGAAAGTGAGAGAGCCAGAAGACCGAACGTCCAGCGCGTGGGTGCTAGCCACTGGACAGTGTGAAGTCTCCAAAGCGACAGAGGTTCAACAATGTTAATGATTTCACAGCTCTGATAGTTCGCAAAATCGCTCATGAGCTGGCGCATGTCGTCAGTTTCCAGCAGCACTAAATTCAATATCGGCACGTAGGTTTCGAACGAGTGAGGTAGCTCATGCTTTACATATGGATTCACAATTTCAACGCTGTACCAAAGCGATTCACTGGTGTACTGCAGTGCATCGCAAAGGTTTCACTTATATAAATAAATAAATGTCTGTCTCCATTTTTCTGCGACAGCAGCGTAGCATCCGTGAAGGTCGGCGACAGTCGTTGAGTGGCCATTCTCGTTAAGGAAGTCCAACGTACTTGCGACCTCTGATGTTAAGACCTCAGATGGTCACGCGATTGGCTGAGAAGCGCGTGCAAACGAAACGCCAGTATAGGGTTCATTTGCACGCGCTGCTCACTCACGCATTTAATCATTGTGATTAAGCGCGCGAGTAATCATGAACAATCAAGCAATGATTAAGTAAGTGTTCCTTAGCACGCATTTCATAATTGAGAGCACAGCAGAGTACACGAAATCGCCTTAAGAGACTTCAGCCTAATCAGTATGTCGTGCACAACTTCAGGCGATAAAACAAGAGTTTTGAGCTTCTCACACTTCGTTCACTTGGCGGCGTCGCTTCTCAAGACAAAATGGTTCGCCATTAGCACAGAACATCTTCTAAAGCTTCACAAAGATAGAACCACTTGGACGGACATACAGTCTTCCGCATCTTTATGACCATGCCCTTGCCCATGGCCATGCACACAAGAGCAAACTTACGGCGCAGCTACCGGGGACCGCGTATTCGATGTCGTTTGGCGCGTCCCAGTGCCGCTAGGGGACCGTATATCAAGATGTTTTCTTGCGCTCCCGGGGTTCCTAGATAGGCTGTCGTCTCTCGCTCGGTGCACCACAAGCCGTTTATTAAATGTGTGATGGGTGCGTTCTACGAGATACCGTTGTCGTGGGGTAAAGTTCAGATCGGCCAAACCGGCCGATGTAACAGTAACCGCCCAGAAGATGCCCTTTCGATAAAGAACGGAAAAAGGTAATATTGGCCGTTCAAATCGGAGTTTATCGGATAAAACCGAATTGTCAAAAGCTTTACCAGCGAGTATTGATCAGATTTTTTTCGGATTTATCCGAAACGTGAAGCCCTAGTTATAAGTTAGTGCGTGGGGCTGATAGGCCAGCACATTAACGAGGTCCCTCATGGAAACGTAAAGAAGCAAGTTGCATTTTATTCTGTTTATTTCTGCAGAAATCCTCGCAAATTAAATGCAGCCGAGTGACTAAAGAGTGGTCGTATCGAAACTCCTTAGAGTCTTACACTCTATCTCTATTATAACGCATCTTTCAGTCGACACCAGTCCGGAAGTATATCTATGCTTCATGGATCTCTGTTGCCTTTACAAAGTCCTGTTGCCTGCTCATCTCTTACTATGAGGTGTAATCCTGATAGTAATTCAACTAATGTTGGATTGAAGCAAATATAGCACTCAAGTCCCGCAGTGTAGTGAAAGAAAGCTTTCGTGGAGTATTTTGCAAAGTATCCGCAATTTATTTTACACGGTAAAACCGGGACGGAATCATAAGACATGGAACTTGACGAGACGTTCTCCGCCTTTGCTTTGTTCTTTAGTGATGTTTTTTTCTTCTGAAACATTACCATTTCTCTCAGCAGCATTCTTACAAAAGTAACTGCCCAGTACTAGTAGCAAGTGATCATTTGGGTCTTGCGCGATGTAATTGCCACAGTGATGTTTTATACCACCACAGTATTGTCCAGAAAACATATTCTTTTCTTATGTTGAAGGATTGTCCATTCTCTTCAGTGATTTCAGCATATCGGGCAGCAGCCGCCTTTTAAATTTCCCGAAGCTCGTCTTTGGAATGCAATCTGCGAAGAATACTCCTCCATGAAGGTGTTTGTATGGCGCCAGCCTCTCTGCGTATAGGTAAAAAGAAAAAAAGAACATTGAAATCTATACCGTGTAATACTCAAGAAAGACCGTAGTTTTCGTTTTACCATTCGATACCATTAAGTATCCAAAGTACGTCGCAGAGCGGTGTAAATTAGCACCGCATTGAAATGGTAATCAAGCAAGCACTACTGTCATTCAATAATGAACACGTAGCGTGTAATGCGATTTAACGAGCATTTGGGAAGCTGCCCCTCGGACGCGGCCTACAGTCTAAACTGTGTAAGCCTTACTATCGGTGCACAAAATCACATTTATACGTTATTTTGTAACCGATAAATTACAAGGGTATATTTTAACTGATACATATATGAGGTGCATTGTAACGGATTCATATATAAGGTACATTGTACCCCTATATATGTTGATGTTATAGAAGTTGCGCAGTTGGCCTTTATTTTCTAAAACGGAAGGTAACCTCTAAAATGTATTACATTTAGGGCTTCAGCTACCGTTACATCTCTTTTTGTTTTGATTGCACTCTATAGCCACGCCACAGTGGTCTAGTGGTTATGGCGCTCGACTGCTGACCCGAAGGTCGCGGGATCGAATCCCAGCTGCGGCGGCTGCATTTTCGATGGAGGCGAAAATGTTTGAGGGCCGTGTACTTAGATTTAAGTGCACGTTAAAGAACCCCAGGTGGTCGAAATTTCCGGAGCCCTCCACTACGGCGTCTCTCATAATCAGATCGTGGTTTTGGGACGCTAAACCCCAGTCATTAGTATTACTCTATGTTTACCGCCAACCTATACGTTGGCTATGATGCCCTACACAAAATGTACACAATGTTGCGCTTCAACGCATTTTGTGCATCTCGAATTGCACCAGCAGTGTCATGTCTTCCAGTTTACTGAATTGTTCTCACAAGAGGTTCTTGTGCAGCAATTTTAATTTAAATTGAAAAATGGACTTCCCCTTGCAATACTTTTCGATAACACATTGAAAAGAGTACATAATGTGGTCGAATTGCTGTTGCATCCATATATGCTTTCTTTTTCAGTGCCATAATTCTGCATGACAATCTGTTGTGAGAACAAATAAGTCAGATATCAAGGATGACACTTGTGACCCAAGTACAAACTGTCTTAAAGAAAGACATTGTGTATATGTTCAAAAGCTGAGTGCACTCAAACCAAGGACATCCCTATAGGTAGCTGAAGCAACCTCCAAATCTAACACATTCTTCTGTGTACAGTCACTGCTTGGCCACTCACACAAATCACCTATATATAGTGTTCAGATATGCGCCACCTGTTACTTAAGCTTTTCTCAATTCTGTGTGTGTGTGGGGGGGGGGGATATAATATGCGGACCCCAAAATGCCACCAGCTCCTGCATCACTACTGTGTACAAAATAACACTTTTAGCAAAAGTTTGTGACCTTACACGCACAAAAGAAAACCTAAGGTACACACGTAATCGCAAAACGTAGTGCCAACAGCCGCAATTTGTAGATATTTTAGACTGACTATAATAATTCAGTGCAGGTGAGTGAAAGCACATTGGAAAGCACCGCTCGCAATATTGTAGTAACAGCGACATTTTTAACGAACTTGAAGGCGATTAAGTACTTGAAGGTGATTGAGAACTTGATGGTGATTGAGAACTTGAAGATTTGAGTACTGTGAGGTATGAAATGCTTTATTAGAAACATTTGGTTCAATAAGTTTTGCGTAAAAAAATTAGAGCGCTCAGACCTCTCATGTGCGGTCATAGTATAGAACTATGGAGAACGACAGAAAAGGCTCACATGTGATGCTAGATAATTGTACTTGCACAATACTAGATCCATTCCTGCACAGGCTCGAGTATATATACTGATATGCTGGCACTAATCAAGGAAGGGAATATAATGTGCGTTACGCTTTTGTAAAACAGAATCGCCAGATGAAATGCATAAATGAAATATAATGGCGCTTGTAAAATGCATAAACTAAAGAAGATATTGTGAATCTTATAAACACGCAAGTAAAACAGACCAAATAAATGCACTGCCCGTGATTATAGAAGTCAATACTGTCTGAAATGCAAAATCAGCTGCCAATGGGTTAAAGCCTCTTCAACGCACGGATCTAAGATACACCTTGAAGTCACATGTCTCACTTTTTTCGCTTCATTGCTATCCCTGACAAACACAGAAAGCAGCGAGAAAAGCACTGTACCCAAATGATGTTTTGCTTGCTTACGATCACCAAGAGACGATTCAGGTGGGCATAAAGCAGTCTTTTCGATACCCTGTAAGCTAACAGCGTAACTTTTTGCACAAGAACAAGCATTGCACCCCTGTTCCCCACAGCGGCAGGCTTGTTTCCACAGTAGACAACTTTTACACAGTGGACAACGTTTCCACAGTAGACAACTTTTCCACACCAGTCCGCTTGTGCCACAGCAGTCAGCTTGTTTTCAAGTTCTGTTATTTTAACTCTAAACCGCAGTTCCACCTCGATGCACAACTGCAAGGAAGCAATTTAGAAAATTAGGAACTGTAATATTTAGCAAAAGATGATTCAAAGAATGTTTCATGTCATAAACGTCAGCTGTATAGGTGTGAAAACTATTGATAATTAAGTGCATTCACTCATACGCCAAAAACTATTAGGCAATCGTTAATATTAACAGAGCCATTTGTTTTAACGGCCCATTTATAATTACACATTCATAAAAATCACCTTTAAAACTTCACAAAGACTTTTTTGCATTGTTATTTCACAAAAAAGCCGGACAAATAATAGCTAGCATATCAAAAGTTGAGTGAAATCTGTTAACGAATTGTGCTTTCTTTCCTGTGTGCTCAGATTTTACATTGCTTGTATTGTTTCCAGATTTCTGCTTCTTCCTCTAGAACTGAAGGTTATAATCTATATTTGTGCATTTACATACGAACATCTTTGGTCCAGTGCTTCCTTAACCAACTCGTCCAGTCGCTTATTCTTTGGCAGTTCTAATGGAGACCCTCTAACTTCATGTGTAGCCGTCGAAAATGTTGGCTTTTTAGCCAAGACACTGGACCCTGCTGCTATTTACCCAAACATGTCTTGTCTTCAGATAGTCTTGAAAGATTAGTAATTTCAACTTACTATTTCCTTCACCAAGTTGTGTTGCAGAGAGGGCCCCATGAGTTCCATGCGGTGGTGTGGGAATGTCGCCATGAAAAAGGTGTCTTATTCTTTGCATATCAAGTGATGTACCAGTCATACTTGAAAAGCTTAGGACCTGGAAAGAGCTAAACTATTAACATAAATGGCGCAGCGCCTCCTCCCGCCCCCCCTGGCAACAGGACGTAACGTGATAATGTCTCGGCATGACATTCCTTTTAATAGTGAAATGAAAGGTGTCAACAAAGAAATCTGGAGGTTAGAGGCAGCATTCTCATTTGTGGTACTTGGTTAGGGTGTTGGTGACATAACTAAATCTGCGCTTAGTATTCTTTCACGTTACTTGCGAACGTTCCTTCCAACTGATAGCATCTTTAAATATACTCTGCAATACACAGCGTTCACATTTTACATAAAACACCTACCACCTCACAGACTTGTGAGACATGAGATGCAAAAGTGCCCACTTATTCGCTGCTATAAACACGAGTATACTTACATAAACCTGGCTTCTTGTTTTCTTCAGGCTTTGGTACATCCAAGGTCAGGCGTGATTAAATCTTCAGAAGAGCATCACCGAGGGCCTTGCACGTCCAGTGACACTAGGACGTGTTGCTTCTGGTACAGGACTCTCACTGCAGATGGTTGAGCAAAAATATTGCGCTGAAGTATGCGTGTACTCCATTTCTGCATCAGCACGAAATGGAGCCTTTTCGTTGAATGCTCGTGAACTACATGAAACATATGACATTTCGAGGTTGGTTTAGCGTCAGTGAGTAAGAGAACTGACATTAAAAGAAGTGTCGTTTCCATCCGGAGCTGGCGACATAGATGTTTATGCTGTTTTTGTGAAAGCGGTCCACCTCAAGAAGCGGTTGCAGACGTGCCGAAAATGCAGGCAAATTCTGAAGGAGCCACTTGACGAATTCCTGGAATAAGGTCGGTACGTTCTTGTAACACACCGATACAGAATTACAATATTAGATACATTTTTGAACCATATTTATTTGAATAAAACCAAGACCGATTGCACAACTGTTGGTTACGTCAAGGTGTAGTCGATGCGCCTGAGCTTGTGCAACGCACACAACTACTCCATCTATAAGTGATAGTGGAGGCCACTCAATTACCCAGTGAAATGCGGTGCGCATCTAAATAGCGGGCGGGAAGAGGGACGAGCCAAGAAAAATGTTTGTAACCGACGCATTCGTCTTCGCAGCTTTCTCTGGGTGCACAGCGCCGAAGTCCGACAATGCAAGTAGCGCTCTGGCGATCGCCGCTTGAGATTTCTTACATTAGTGTAAGGACGACGCATCAACAAAGGTTGCCGCCTCTAGTCTGAAGCGGTGCCGCCAAATTCTGCGATCATTTACATCATTACAAGGCTGGACAATCCTGCATTGTGGCCTGCACTTTTCTGTTGCAAACAAAAGCCCGTGCGCAACAGCGACTGACCGAGTTTTCCTATGACAGTGCCATCCCTGTGACTCGTATTAGACGAACAGTGTCTTTGAGTGATCGCAGGATAGTACGAGTCACTGACGCTGCTACCCAGTTGCCATCATGTGTCAACGCGCCCGTCCGCTTATTAACGTTTGTCTGAATGTAACAATGTGGCATAGCCACCTTCCCATTGCCTGCTTCGCGTAACATCGATTCCGCCAGTGCATGGGGTGTGCCTCAATTTTTTTGGCCACTTCCCTCTCCCCCAGCGAAAGGCAAGCTGCAGCCTAGTTTACATCTTTCCTCGAAAGCAGTAGTTGCATAGTTCAATCCGTTGTCACGTCTGTGTATCAGGGCCAACTAAAGCACTGTTGCTGCAAAAGACTAACAAGAATGGTGACGTTCACCTTGCCGGGACCGCGAAGGAGCGCGAGTTTCAGTACACATTAAACACTTCCCCACTAAAGCGCACGTCTCACTCACGCACGAATACCGGCACCTATATTACGCTGACGAGCCGCGACACATTCAAGCGATGGGGAGTGAAGATTGCGAAAAAAAAAAAAAGATAGACGGTTTGGCTCTGCGAGACAACGTAGCATTATGCAAAAGCAAGTTCGAGAGTCGCGAGCAAAGCCAAGCGCGGTTGTTATGTCAAAAATCGTTACATTAAAGCGCTACAGGCGGGCTGCCGAAAGTGACGAAGAACGCCATGCCTGAGTGGCCTGGGCACACGCGTTGAAACGCCGAAGAGCCGAGCCCCACCGGCGACTAATACCCGTAGTGAGTTCAGCTGAAGACATGTTCTTTCCTGATGTCCGCAAAATCTCGATAGGTAGAGTACACAGTGCTTTCGCAGCAAAAGAAGTCCGTTTATACAAAGCACAAACCAGAACAATGAAAAAACACTTACCAAGTTCGTGTATGCTTCCGTGTGGTCCGAGGCAATCGCCTCAGTAGCCACACCGCATGTTTGTTGAACTCAGAACAAAGTAGCGCTCACAGTCACAAAATGCATCCTTGCAACGGCCGCGTGCTGCTACGAACAAGTGCCGGTTCGTCACTGCCACAGTCGGATGCGCACGTGACCCAAACGGTATCAACGAGTCCACCACCGTCGTGTCGAGTGCGTGTTTGTGACATCACCCCGGCGACAAGAATGTTATCACTTAACATTCAACACACATCACAAAGTCACGGGCGCGCACTGAAAGCGGTCCGAGCACCAGACGGTCACGCGCAATATCACGTCGATATGTTCCAATGGGTTCTGGGGTAGCGCAAGCACTCGCTCACGAGGACAGGGCTCTGTGCGTACGTAGGTTCAATAGAGGCGCTTGTCCGTGTATTCTTGTCAAAAAGTGCTTCCAGTTTTCGTCTAGTAGAGGAGCTTTTATACCAGATATGTAGTAAAGTATCGGTAGCTGTTTAAATAAAATATCAGCGTGACGCAAATCCTGCATTTTTCTTCGCCTCCTGAGTGTACAAGTTGATGCACAGTGTAGGAATGTAGGTGTATGGCAAATTGTTTTTTTTTTTAATTATCAAGTTACATTACTAACTATATTTATAGAATTTTCTAAAATGTAATTAAAATACTTTACAAGTTAGAGCTGGCCGAAAGCAACATTACGATACTACTGCTTTTGAAATGTAATGAGAACACTAGAGCAAAAGTTCATGATACATACAAAAACTCATGTACGCCTTATTTACTGTAAATTCGCAATAAAATCTAGTCTTATTTGCATAACAGAACCAGTTGGGATTCGAAGGAGCTCCAGAAAGGTGTCGCCGTTTAAAGAACAGGGGGTGGTGGTGGTGGTCTCTGTATTACACCCTAAAGAAATTGGACCAGTACGAAGACTGGTTTCGCTGATTTAGAGGAGATCGGCGGGGTCTTTGTCCTTCGCACAACTGAAACGCCAGCAGTGTTATACCTTGTGACATCCGTTACACCAAAGAAACAGGCCAATAGCGACGACACATCGACGACATACAGTGGTTGAATGTTGACCCGAAGGTGGTGGGTTCGAATCCCTATCGCAGCAGCCATAATATTGATGCAGATGAAATGCTAGAGGCCCGTGTGTACGTGAAATAACACCATTTCGTCATAATTTCTGGAGCCGTCACTGCCGGCGTGCCTCATAATCACGTCGTTGTTTAGGGACATCGACGACACTGGCAGGTGATGTGTTCATCGACGCCACAGAAAATGCAGCTGTATTGTTACCCAACATGTCGATATACATACTGTACCGGAGCACATCGGTGTCAGCTCTGTGCCAACAACAATTCTTGGCGATCTCATGGCAAACGCAGAGCCAAAAGTACACTGCACTAAAATAGGCATGGAACGAACAGTTCTTGGCGTTTTCATGGCAAACTCAGAGCCAAAAAGTACACAGCACCGAAATGGGCATGCGTTGTGGGATGGCCCAAACACCGGTATGTTGGTTATAGCGCAGGCGTTATACAACGCGTCTGAAGCAACGAGTTGACATACAGGTTTGCAGTTCGAGCGTTACCACTGCGCTACGGTCTACTGTGCTGTAGACACGCCGCACGTCGGAGAGGACAGCTTGGAACGTCAGGCGTCGGGGCCACCGTTTTCAAGGTGCTTGTGCGCCCCCCTGTTCTGTCCGTCTCGAAACGAAACGCGAACCCTCGTGGGTCAGTGTGCCACAAGGAGTGGAACACAACTCGGGCCACGAATGCCCACCGGCAATGAAATACAGGGAGAGCTCTCACTGCCTGCCACTACGGCAACACAAACATCGGTAGGTCACCGTATTGGTGAGTAAGACGAGCATCTGGTGTTATATGTACCATGAGCTGTTTAAGGTACAAGGAATATGACACCCTTTTCGAAAATTCAGACGGTCCCTTATGCACTTGTGGAAGACGACTCGGTCTGCTGCATGCACCTGCGTAGGACGACCCAGGTCACTCGGGCGCGTATAGGTTTCGGCGACTGAACTACGCATAGTAATAACTGACTGGTCGATGGATGCATCACACGATATCTGCTTAGTCACCAGTTCTTCAATGGCCGTAATCGGGCATTCCGGGGTTGTCGATGCATCTCTTGAATCTTAACACGCAATATTTTTTTTTGGGGGGGGGGGAGCAGGGGGGGGGGGGTGAGGCAGGGGAGTAACGTGTTTGACTGGCGCTTCAGTGAGATGACTTTGGCGCATTGATGTCTTCATTGTTCCAAGTGTTGAAGACGGCGGGACTAGCGGGACATTTCGTTCATCCTGCGGATGTACAGAAAATCCCGCGGTACGTATGATGGGATATCTGCAGGACCACACGGCGCAAAGGAATTGCACATCACGTGCTAATACCAAAGGGCGTCAAAAGCGGACAGTCGGGTATATTGGGCCGCACGGAAATTTTGTGACCTTGTTTTCTTATGTCTAGCAGACAACTGCGGGATGTCCCAACGTTCAATGCAAGTGAGGCATTGTACTTTCTATGGACCTCGGACATCATTAGATTTATTGCAAATACAGCACAAAAATGGAGACGCAAATACACAAGCAAAGTAAGGACGCAAACAAGCGTTCGTTTTGTTTTTTTCGTTTCTTGTGTGTTTGAGTCTCCATTTTTGCACTGCATATTCAGTAAAGTGATAGCAACTAGCCCACCTTCCTACTTACATGGACATCACTCAGTGGGACGTGCTGCACATATCCGCCTGCTTTGCTGTACAGGCTCCAGGCTCAGCGCGACCCTGTCTTATCCCCTATTTCACTGGTCGAGCTAATAATTTATTTCATGAGCATGCGTCATTCTTAAACATGTTAGCACAAGTAAAACTCTGCATATGGGAAGACCTTGTTGCCGCAATCTAGAGTAATGGGAATACAAAGCGGCACACTTATTCAGCGCTCTAGTAGATTGCAAACACGCTCTTGGTAGAATAATGGCACAACAGAATATGCGAATGAGGGGACAGAATGGCTACAGCGAGCAAGCACTTAAATTGGCATTAAACTCTCCTAGTAGTGGCATATATGCATTTCAGAAAGAGAATTTCTTTATTTTGCAGTAGCCATCTGTCAGGAATTGGTAGGTAATCTTTCTAGGATACCCGCACTCTATGTTTCGAGGGGATCGGTAGACAACGGACCCACGCCACGTGCACGTAAGTGGTTCGATCGTGACCAGCGATAGGTGCACGCCTGATCGAATGCGGGCTAGGGGCAAGATCCGGGAGACAAAGTACATAGAAAACAAATGTCCAAATTAATACAACACTCCAGAAGCACGCGAGACAAACAAGAATGCACAGATTACGCGCGACAAGTCTCGCTGCCTTTACGCGACGCACAACGCGCATCACATGGTCACCAGCGCCCAAAATACTAAGAACTCCCCAACTCGCTCAATAACTGCACGCAACATTAGACATACGAACACACTGCCAACATATAACCAACAGAAACAACACACGATGAATAAACAAACAATGGACGTAACACGATTAAGAAAGTCCCGGCGAGGAGGGCCATTGCACGTGGCGCTTATCTGGTGTGGATGCCTCGTCGAAGGTCCGAGCTGGTGGGCTCCGGCCTACTGCTTCTCTGTCTTACGCCGCTGGTCGAGGTTGAGCAGGTTCTCAAGTTACACGCCGCTGCCGAACACTGTCCGGACACGAGCCGAGGGTTCGGCTACGAAGTCAGCCTGCCGGCCAATGTTAGCCTGACATCAAACACTACGTCCACACGCTTCCACGGTTCAACGAACTTTGCTACCGCGGCAGCATCACCGCGCCCCCTCCACCTCGTCCCCTGCCTGACGTCAGTCACCGGAACCGGTCTTCTGGCGCACGGAAAAGCGGGAGTTTATTCCCCTTACCAGCGGCGCTCCTTGATGGGGTGGTGTGACTCCACCAGCTGAACCATCCAAGAAACACAAACAACCCACACAACGCACCCATGCGAGGCACCACTCACGACGCCATCTTTGCAACCCTTTCCCGATACGCAATGCTGCAGCTATAAGGATACGCGAAGAGATGACATACAAACATGGCCGCTGCTTCTGCCCTGAAGCACAATTCAGACTTTCCGATCCGGCTTGACATATTTAAATAACGACACGGCGATTGTAAATTAGGCTAAAACACGAGCTTGTGGACAAAGTGTGCTCTTGGAAGCAGTGATACCACACTGAAAACAATCATTCTTTATCGCAGGCAGGGCGGTAAGGTAGTGCTTGCTCCCACTTCACGCCATTGGGTCTTTCATCAGTCTGGCTGGGCGCGCGGCAGTGGAGCGGCTGCGTGCGGTTTTTACGTGCATCAAGGCCGCGTTGGCGAGAACTGACGCGTTGGGCCATCCGGTTTATTGAACAATATAGAAAGTGATCACGTGCAGCAGATGCTTTTAAATTCATTTTAGTTCATTTCAGTCCTGTGAGATATTTAGTTGTGCCGTATGAAACTATACACATATAATAATGGGAGAGACGTGGCAAGCGGATAAAACATTTCATTTTGATTTGTCCAAATTTCTTACTTGGCGAAGGGCTGTTTCCTGAAAATGCTAATCAACGTGTTGGTTGCGCGGGTTGTGTGTCTGTTCATGCGCGTCTTCGGTGGTGTTGGTGCGCCGGCTCCGTGCACGAAGTGACGCGGTGACGCTTTGAGGACGGAATATTCCTGGAGCTGCGGACAGGAGCAATGGGCGCCAGTTAACGGTGAGTGTACTGATTTCGTAGGTACTAATTATACAGCTTTAGCTGGGCGTCTGCAGCAGCTCTGCGGAAGTTATCTGCCAGCCATTTCCAACAGCAGCCTGTGTCCGCAGGGCTGTTGCGGATGCCCAACTAAAGCTGTCAGTTAACGAGTTGCCACCGCTATGCGCGTTGCTGTGCAAGCTCCCTTATTGGCCGCGAGGAGTTACGGAGTCGCCCTCTGTCGGACGCGCCTCGATTGCGTGCTAGGTAGGATACCGCCGGCGCGCTCCCCATAGGTTTTGCTGTCGGCGCTCTACAAAAACACCTCGCGGAAGCCCTCTACGGCATTTCAGTAAGTACTTTCGAAAGCAACTGTGTTCTTTACTCTCAAAATAATCATTTTAGACGAACTGAAAGCACAAGATAGTCTACAGTCGCTGTCTCTTTGCAGAAACCGAGCACCCGCTTCACGCGGTCACAGCGTTGGAAACCCCTGAACCGGCCTTTTGCGTGAAAAGTAGTCACTCGCTGAGTGCAAAATATGTGAAATATCTCGTTAGAGTAGATTGCCTGTATAACCAAACGGAGCATAACAGAAAGAAGCCTCAAGCCAGCGATCGCACCGGTTCGCGACGACTGACGGTGCCTCTGCATGTATGAGCGTCTGATGGTTTCGCTTTTGCTACGAGCGTGTTTTGGCACCGCGCTGTGAACTTTAGGCCACAAAATATGAGAATTTGTGAGTACACAAAGAACTACTGTTGCGCGGACGCTATCAGAGCAGTTCAAAAACAATTTCGTTACAACTACGGCTTCGGTGCGCATGGCAACCTTGTGATGTGCCGTCCCGACGATTCAGTGTTTTTTTTTTTTCGGTCTAAATTCGTGTACGTTTCAATGTCATTTGACAGGTTGTCTCGCACTGCTTATTGATCGGTGTTCTCAGCGGGTAAATGCCGCTGCTTCTCTTTCTTTGTTCAGTGAATTCGTTTCGTTTGGTGCTCACACAAAGCATGAGCAAATGCGACGCCTTTTTTTCTAATGCTCCTTAATTATCGATCCCTTTGCATTCCAGTGAACTTGCCGCTCTCTGTCGTCAACAAATTCATAGACCAAAGCTTCACCACTTCGAGATTGCTGGTGGAAGGAGCTGCAGTCGACGAGACCGAGCATGTAGTAGCATGCAACGCCAAGGAAAAGAAAGAAAATGCAGTAACGTTTGCCGGACTTGTTCTGCAAACGTCGGCTGTGAACTAGGAGCCTCATGAACTTGAAATAGCGGTGAATAAAACAGAAGTTATTGCAGCAACCACCAGCCGCAAAACAGGATAGTAATTATTTGGCGAGTACCCCAGCAATTTTGGCAGCAGTGTCGTGTCTAACGCCTACAGGGTGGCATCTTTCCCACGTAAATAAATGAGGCTCCAAGAAAATACATGGGGTTGGAGAGGCCCAACGTGAGTTTGTGAGTGACACATATAAACTTGGGCTTTTTAACACGTAGTGTTTGCGTCAGGGGAACGCAAGCTCGACTGAAAAAATGTTATTGCCAACATGAATGGAGCAGACAGCCGCAGCATTTGACTCTCGCTAGTCCACCAGCAAACGTCGCGTAGCTTATGAAGGCGAAAGCCTTAGATGCCTCTTCAAACGGGAAGATTGACCGTCGGCGGCGTCAAGACTAGTGACGCAAAAAATAATCGTCACGTGATGACGTCATGAAGATGTCACAGATCTCCTAAATTTGTAACTTCATTTTGACATCACCATGACGTGACATAACGTGATGTCACATGATGACGTATTCACACGACATGGTCCCTTTGCATTGCCTCCGTGATCGGCGGGCCGATCACGGAGGCAATGCGAAAATTATGTAGCTTATGAAGGCAAAAGCTCTAGATGCTTCATCAAATGGGAAGATTGCCCGTCGGCGTCCCGCGTCGGCGGCGTCAACACGAGTGATGCAAAAAATAATCGTCACGTGATGGTGTCACCATATGACGTCATCATGAGGTCACAGATCGCCAAAATATGTAGCGTCATTATGACGTCACATAACGTGACGTCACATGATGAAATATTCACACGTCATGGTCGCTTTGCATTGCTTCCGTGATCGGTCATGGAGGCCGTGCAAAACCGCGTTAGGTGCAGCAAGCTTCGGAGGGGGGCGCGGGAGAATCAGTACAATTACTGACAAGAAGAAGATGGCTTTCGCCTTCTAGTCATCTTTAGCGAATGCATTAGGAACCCTGTGCGTTTTTTAATTCAACGTATCTAAACAATCACTTGCGCATCTGCAGCCGATTTTGTGGACGCTGAGCACGGAGCCCACGATCAAGAGGTCGCACGGGAGGGTTCTGAGATGGTATCGCACGTCGTAAAAGGTAGCGCCTTTTCCATTCTGTGGCTGATAAGCATCATTTGCCTGCGGGAAGCACGCGTGAGCCATCGTCTCAATGCGCGCTGTCTTCTACTCACCGAACATCGCAGGCCCGACGCAGTAACGAAAGTCTTCGTCGCGGAAGTGCTTGTTGCACACAAGACTCGTAGCCGATGGCTACTTGCCGGTTCTTAGCTTTACAACCCATGCATCACACAGTTTCTTGTCCCGCGGTTACCGGTGCAGGCTGACACTGGGCTGCGTTGCGTAAGCGCGGCACTGCGGCACCGAGCGGTAGAACCCCATGTTCGTCGCCCTCGGAGGCAGCCACTCTATTACAATGGTTTCAATTGAGTAGAAAATGAAAGAAAACTTCCGAATTTGAACAGACCGCAGCGCAATTGGGACTTGAAAATCGTTTTCAAAGCACGCGGCAGTGCTCCACAAGCAGCCGACGCGGCCGCTGAGACCACGTGATCCTGCCAAGCACGTCACACCGACGGTGGCGCCGGCGTTTCCAGTGGTGGGCATCGACGCCAATAGTGAGCGATGCAAACAATTATCAAGGGTCATTTTAGGGGCGAAGCCCGTTCGCCCCGTAGTAGTGTGTAACCAGTCTTAAAAAATCACAGCATATCCACGGGGTGAATGATGATGAGTGGGGCGAAGCTACGGAGGGAATCATCTGTAAACCGTGAAACTCTTCCGTGAAATGCGCCCAGTACATAATATAAAGAGTGTGAAACATCGTGTACATATTAAACATCAAACTTTTATTGTACTGTTGGTTTACGTGGTCCCTTCATTATCACTTGTGATCGGTGAAATGCAAGGAAGAAGTCCGCTCCCGAGCGAAAGAGCGCCAAGAGCGACCGCATTCCCCGCTCGCCCTGTGCGAATTAAAGGCAAGGCTAGAGGGAAGACAGGACGCGCGTTCCACGACGCGAGGTCGGTAGCATGCCCAACGAAAGCCAACGGAACGCGATCGTGCAAGTGCTCCGGCTTCGCATCGCCTCCTGGTTCCATTTAGCGTCCCAAAACCAAATATATTGCTCAAGGTGTGCCTTGCGTTTTTCGTAGAAATAATTTCTTTATCATGTACATTAAGACGGAAAGTTGAAAGCTCACTAGAGTGTATCGCCCGCAAAGTATGTCTTTTAGTGTGATTTAACTCTCGTACGGCAGGGTCCTCGCGCCGTTGCCGGTCCACCTCGCCCGTTGACGATCGGGAGAGGTGGCTACATACAACTACTACTACTACACTTTAAGAAAAACATCTGGCGTTCTTTCGTTCTGCTTTTACAAAACATCTGGCGTCTTTCGTTGGTTTATTTCATCAATCAACGGCGTTTTGAACAAAATTTTTATTGTTTAATCACGCACAGGAGAAATCTCACCAGGCACTACCTTGGAGGTAAACAATGACTGCTAATGGGAATGAGAGACAGAAGAAGTCGGCTTTTAGCTAACACTTACACTTCTACTTCTACTAACGTTTCCTACTGGAACATGCCAATGGCTGCTAATGGGGAATGAGAGACAGAAGAATTCGGCTTTTAGTTAACGCGCACGCTGCGAATTTTTTATTGTTCAACAACGCACAGGAGAAATCTCCCACCGGCACCACCTTGGAGGTCAAAGCGTAAGACTTGTTACGGACTACTACGATGATTACGAGGGACGAACGGGTGCCGCCTTAAGGAGCTTCGCCCCTAAAACGGAGGGGGCGTGCACACATGAAGGCTCCCTAAAGACAATGCGCTGCGACAGTACGTGATATGTATCGCCCTCTCCTCTCCTACGCTTCCCCCTCTTTCTCGTCTCCTACAGTACCCCCCCCCCCCTATCTTACCTCGCGGCGCAGCGGCGCCGACGCAGGCAGCGTCGCGAGGCAGCGTCGCGGCAGCGTCTTGATTGAAAAAAACGACCGCTCGCGCTGCACAACCGTTCACTGACCACCC
Source organism: Rhipicephalus sanguineus (assembly GCF_013339695.2). Lineage (NCBI taxonomy): Eukaryota > Metazoa > Arthropoda > Arachnida > Ixodida > Ixodidae > Rhipicephalus > Rhipicephalus sanguineus. The sequence goes on from NC_051183.1 coordinate 2,529,366, forward strand.
CGTATATATAGGCACTGGATTTTGACCTCCAAGGTAGTGCGTGTGTGCGATTTCTCCTGTGGGTGTTTAAACTATGAAAATTCACAGCGTACATGTCAAATTAGTGAGCTGCATGTCGTCATAACTCTCATCGAACCTTTAGTATAAACGCGCCCGATCTCACGTCGGTGATGATGTACTGGGCAGAATTCACGGAAGATTCACGGTTTACCGATGAACCTCCGCAGCTACGCACACTCATCATCATTCACTCCGTGGATATGCTGTGATTTTTTTTTTTTTTGCTGATCGAACGTTGTGTCTGCGCTACTGAATGTGCAAGATGTCGTTTTGAGATGCACTTTAGTCTAGTTCATAACATTTCCATCGACCTTGAGTGTGTAGCGTGCTTCGGCGCGTGGGAACGTTAAAAAAAGATGCCTGTGTACGGAACGCTCAGACGCACTATATATAATGGTTTTTGTTGGATTAAAGACGGTAGTTTGAGGTGCAGGTATAGTACGGTGCTTCCAGAACGTACGCGGTAGTCATTCAAGTTGTACACGCTTCACCGGTAAAGTATAAAAGCTCTAGGCTTTCGACGGCGCGCGTTGGTGCGGCCGCGGCCGTGCACTCTTCCCTCGTTTCTGTTTGCTGTTTTCGTGATTTGCATACACTGCGATGACGTTGGGCGTTATTACAGAATCGAGTGAGTGTGCGTGATTGTGGGAGCTATGTGCGGTAATTCTAGCATATGACACGTCTGATCTCGATGTCAAAAAACTTGGTTCCTGACCACGCCTGTTTGCATTTGTTGTTTCGTTGTTACCCTTTATTATGTCTGTGTTAACCACTTGTGTAGGTTTTGCAAACCTTTACTGCAATTTCATTTTCTCATCATAATATCACGTTCTTATTTTCAGATACCGTTTTTCATGGTGCTCACGCTGAACAGAAGCGACAACCTAGCAAGCCACAAGTCTGATATCTGCAGCCGTCACCACTTCTTGATTTATTCTTAATCATAAGAATAAATATGGAAACATGATGCCAATTTCTGCTGTTTATTTAGCACCATATGACACTGTGCACATCACATCCACACATTTTAGTTGGCTGTACTCATACAAGCATGTAAATGAGGAATACCTTAACTTCTTAATTGGAAATCACTGACCATCTTTTCGCGCTTTCTATATAACTTTGCTAGAAAATATGTGTTGTTTTGACGAGTTTTATTAAAATAATGCTAAAATTGAACTATTCTTTTTTTGCAGTCGCTGGGCAGAACGGCAAGTATTATTGCACTTGCTTAAAATGAATACTCCGCTATTTTCAACAGTAGTCGCGCAAAAGTAGAGCAAGGGTCAAAGGAGTAGCTTAAAATACTTGTGAAGTCGCTTGACGCTTCGGTGTGGCTCAATTGACCCGCGTAGAAGTGTTACCGGCAAGAGTCGTCTGACTCCCTATAAGTAGTAACGTGATCCTTCGGATGAGAGTCTTTCCACTCTTCCTAGAGGGTCAGGGGACTCTCCTAGAGCGAGCCGACCCTGACCCACCAAGGGAGTCACCGTGACTATTTAAAGAGAGTGCTATACGTGGCAAGTCAGAACTCTCCGAAAAGAGTCACGCATACTCTTTTTTTTCTTAGAGTGAATAACGTGCGTGAGGAGGTTGTCTACCTTTTGTTTGGCAGTGACAGTGACTGCTCGGTCGATGGTGATGACGACGAATCAATTCAGTGCTAATAAAGGCGTGTTCATTCTTGAGCTGTCATACACTTCCCAACTTTTGTTTTCTCTTTTTTTACTGCACACCGAAAGTTAGATAACCTCATATTCTCGCTCAATTTTTTTTCTCGATATTAGGGGGGCCATCTCTCGTGATTTTACGGTAATGTAAATGTTAGCCCAAAAGCTATATTTCTTAGGGCGTGTCGGGTCACTCATGGCGGTATCGGGTGGCTAGTGAGGAAATAACGAGCAAAATAGCAAAACATTGAGGTACTGCTAATTGAATGCGGGACATGTTGCAAGAAAGATCTAATTATATGATATGGACATACGAAATGAGCACACGTGGGAAAGCGCTGTTGGATGGGAAAAAATAAAGATTTCGGTAGAGAGAAGCCAATATTAGGATGAATCTTCCGGCTATATTAGGCTATAACCTGAGAAAAAAAAAGGAACCTGCGCCCACACAACGGCTGCGCGCCAGCCCTTCACCTGTGAAAGACATTCGTGCTAGATCGTTTCCGCTGGCACCGTAAGTACATTTTTTCTCGACTAATGTAAATGCTACGCATATTTAGAGTTAAAGGTTCCACGTTACTTAATTAAAGCACTATGTTTGGCCGAGCAGCGATGTCTGAATCTCGGACGATATTCATTAGGACGATACAGTTTCTGATTTATAACCAGCGATGCACACATATGTCTGTACGGGAAAGTCGACTACTTGAAACTCTCGAGCAGCGTTTGATGTCACGAAAATGAGTGATCGCTATTGAATGCAGCATTTATGCAAATTGGATGCGGGAGGGACAGCCACGCTGTGGGCGGAGCTGGCAAAGTTTCTTAGGTTGTAACCGAGTGTAGTAGCAATAATAATAATAATAATAATAATAATAATAATAATAATAATAATAATAATAATAATAATAATAATAATAATAAGGATATGTGGGGTTAAACGTCCCAAGACCACGATATATGATTATGAGGGACGCTGTAGTGGAGGGCTCCGCAAATTTCCACCTCGTGGGGTTCTTTAACGTGCACCTAAGAGCATAGTAGCAGGGGAAGGAAGGTCCGAAATTCAGAATATGCAAATTTTGCTTGTACCCACCGGCGACGAATGCTTTTATTTCTTCAGCCAGCTTCTGGTCTCCAGCGACGCCCTCTTTGAGGACGATGATGGCAGCCGGGTCATCGTCAGTGTCCTCTCTCGGCACTGGTAGCACGGCCACCTCGGAGATGGCCCAGTGGGCGTACAGGCAATGTTCCATCTCAGCTGGATTCATGTGCTTCGACATTCGGAACATGGTGTTCTTCAGCCGCCCAGCCAAGAACAGCCTGCCGTCGTTGTTGTAATAGCCGAGGTCGCCTGAGTTATGGATAATGAGAAGCACAGCGATAGTCAGTTAGCCTATCTCTTTTGCACTGTGCACGTTTCGGAAAATTGAGCTAAAAGTATTCAACCTATGCATATCAGTACAAAGCTCATCTATCAGAACAGAACGTATTTTCTTATTTTACTTTTGTCTTCGATTTTATTTAGTCTTCTGAGAAAATTCGAGCACTTCGAATATTCGAACGAATATTACAGTATTTGAACTCGCTTCGAAATGAATTTAAATTCTCAGAAATTTCGAAGTATGCGAAACGAACGAATAAACATATATAAACCGCATGTAACCCCCTGTAAAGGTGGTTTCACTGCAGTGGAGGTCTGTTATACCGTGATTACACTTTTCCAAGAGAAATCCGCAATTCCGCCAAGCTCCACTTCAAGTTTAAGTGAACATACAGTAAAACCTCGTTAATTCAAAGTCACTGGGACTGTGAAAAATCTAATTAAGTGGGTTTTCGAATTAACCAAACATACAAAAAGCGGAATGCAAGGAACTTTGAATTACTGGAAGTAATGAGAGGTGATCGTTTGCTGTGCCTGCTAGTTTGCGGCTACAAGAGTTATGTCTTCCAGCAATACCTGGTCCCAATTTTGCCGCTAAACAGGGGAACGGCGGGCCTCGCTGCTGCTAGCGCAAGAAAAAAAAAAGGAGGAGGGAAAAAAACGGTCTCGTGGTCAACTGAAATGCGCGCCTGCGGAAAAGACGTGCTTCGCTGCAACACAGTGATGACACGCGGGCAGCATGTCACCTGCTCCTCGCAGCCTCAGCGCGTCATGATGCGAACATTCGCCCATTCTTTCTGGTAAAATAAAGAATTTAATAATGACCAGCGTGACGGAATTCGTGATGTGTTCTGGGTGGAAAAGATGATCATTGAAGTTTTGAAACTAAGTTTTCGAAGTAGGCGTTGCAGGCAAGTACTCCACCAGCAGTGCAAGTGCGCAAATTGCCGGAACCGCCATTTGGTGGTTCGCAGACATTGCGAATTCCGTCAGACCGCCCTTTATTAATTCCTCTATTTTCCCAGAAGGAATGGGTAAATCATGTCGCGCTGACGTCAAGAGAAGCATGCGTCATGCTGCCCGCGTGTCACTGCTAGGTTGCAGTGAAACACTTCTTTTCTGCAGGCGCACATTTCAGCTGACCACGAGGCCGCCTTTTGTTTAGTTTTTTTTTTTGCGCTGGCAGCAGCGAGCCTGGGATCCTTCACTTGTGACTCATTAGTATCGCCACATTGCATTGCCTGGTGACTCCTAAGGGTCATCGTTTCTGCGGATTTGCGACTAAATCGGGATCGGGGAATTGGCACATGGCACCCAAAGTTTTCGAATTAACCGGGCTGGTACTGACAGCCGCTTCAAATTATCCACTCAAGTTTACATTGCAGATAAAGGGCCAAAGAAATCCTTCTAATTATGCGGGTTTTCGAAATAACAGAGTTTGAATTAATGAGGTTTTACTGTAGTACCCTCACATCGATTCATCATTTTTTAAGTTTAAAAGCTTGTTATGCCGGCTTATATGCTCTAAGTACAGTAAATTTTAAAACGTAATATATTTCACAGGTTATCACTTTCATTCTACCGAAAGTCAAATCCAGCTATTACTCAAAGTCGCTTCCACTTCCCTTTGCAGAATGACAAAAAAGAATGAAGAATGACCAAAAAGAATGACATATGCTATGCCTTGTTTCAACTTTTAAAATATTGCGCTGCTTAGTTGGGTCATGACAAATATGCTCATTTTTCTTTATAATATGAGTTATAAACTACTCGAATTCGCTTCGAAATTCGCTTCGACCAAATCACGATTCGCACAAGCCTAATTTTATTATATTGACTTTGTTTCAATGAATTCATGATGCCCGCACCATAAAGATTTTCACTAGCATTTCTTTCCTCAGCCTATACTTACTATTATATAATTATAGCTTTTTATACCATGTCTTTTTGCTTACATCTTTTCATTCACTTTTTGCTTTCATTTATCAATCTTGTGTTCTCCATAAATTTCCTGTAAAATTTTTTTATAAACGTATTATTTTTTTCTCCAGTGATGTTTAGGAAAGCAATCTTGTGGAATAATCAGGACCATTGCGTATCATCCACAATAAAGCACATTTTCAGGGATGGCTGGGAGAAACGAAAACCACTTTTTCTCGATTCGGATAGGTTTCAGCTTGCGCTGAAAGTGCTCGGAATCTAGCAATGCACAACATTCGTATTCAATCACAACAGAATACGTGGTTGCAGTGCCAGTTACAGCACCGAACATTACCGCATGTCAGATTTCAACGACTGATGATCGTATAGCTGGAAAATTATGGCTTTTTGAGCGATTTAGCTTGTACTAGCCAGCTAGGCTCCTGATCATGTGCAATGTAGATAAGCTAAAATTAGCTTTTTTTCTTTGCTTCCAGCAATGTTATGCGTACTATGCACGCTGGTAATTTTAGGTATTCGAAAGCTGCATGATACGCGTATCTATAAATATGACACGATTTAATTGAAGGCTAAATCAAACACGACAACAATATGTTTTTTATTTGAAGATTTAAGATACTGCACACCACTGGCTATTTTTTTATTCTGCCTTATCAAGCACGAAAAGTGACTGCCGGAGGCGATGGCCTCAACACGAAGCGATGCGAAAAAGCATGCGATAACATCACATATCGCCAAAATTTGTGACGTTACTATGAGTTCATCATGTCGTCACCATGATTTCAGATAAAGTGACGGCGCATGATGACGTCATAACATGAATTGTGGCTTCGTCAAAGGTGGGTGGGCCAATCCCGGAGGCACTGCAAAACCACGTGGAGCGCAGAGCTAGAGCTTGCAAGCCCCTGATTCCTGAAGCAGTGCAAATCCACATTAGGTGCAGAAAGCTGTCGGGCAGGCGGGGGGATCAAAACAATCGGCCGAGAAAAAAAAAAACAAGATGGCTTTCGCCTTCAAGTCATCTTAGGAGAATGCCTAAGGGACCGTGTGACTCCCTTAAAGAAGCTGCCTTTGTCATTTTCAATTTGAAAATTCGTCATTCACGAAGCTTACCTGTGTGTATCCAGCCTTCACGGTCGATGAAGTCTCTGGTAGCTTCGGTGTTCTTGTAATACCCACGCATGACGTAAGGGGAGTGGAATAGTACTTCGCCTGTTTCCATCGGACCCAACACAGTTTTGTTGTGGGGATCAATCACCTACGTAAAAAGAGTGGACGCAATTTATTCCGGCTTTTCGAGCACAAGCACAGATGTAGGGAATGATCACATAGAATCAAATTCGCAGGCAAAGGCAACTTTCTGCAGCCCCGTTTTTGGTTTTACTATAGTGATTATTAGTAGACAATATGGTACTGATTGTGCAAGTGTCTCAAGCGCTTTGTCGCAACAGTTTTTCCTTTCGCGTGCTCATTATTATCACTCCACGAACTTCAACTCTCACATCGTTGAAAAGGTAGAGCTAGGGTTGTCGTAAAAATTTATTAGAGGTCATACGATAATGCTGTGCTTCCACATTGGTCCCTTCAGTAAAAGTCCTAAGCGGAACACAATTTTTCATACTGGGATAATACGTAAAAAATGCCAACACAGATTACTTGTGGTACGCCGTATTTTACACTAAGTATTGCATGCTCGTAAGCTGGGTGAGCTTAAACAGAATCGTCTTAACTGATGTAATGGCTGACTGGTCAAGCGGGCAGAAAAATGCTTGCCGTGGGCCCAGTGGACCTTCCTAATTCGTTGGGCGTATCGTAGTGTTGCTGTAATGAATCTCAGATGCTGCTGTTTTTTTCTTCTGGTTTGATGTGTCACAAAAAAAGTGGGCAGCTCGCACTAGTGGTGCAAGGCTGGACTAACAGCAGAGCTTGTGGCTGACCTAGCTTCTGTCGGCTTGTACAAGCTCGACTAAGTCGTTGCTAGGTTTAGCTAGACATTAAATGACTTGGCTATGTGGAGCGTAGAACTATATTGCTTGGCGAAGTGTCTTCGTGGGCACGTGAAATAAATAATTAATTAGTATGTTCTTAAATAGTGGTGTCGTAATTAGCAAAGCCTTCATTAACAAAGGCCTGGTTAGCCTGCTCTTCATTATTTAGTTTTTAATTAACAAGATCTCATTAGCAAGCGCTTACTTCGTATGATCTTAATTAGCTAGATCGTACTTAGCGAGGTTTTAATTAGAAATCTCTTATTAAGAAGATGAAGAAGAGGACGAAGAGAACGCGCGCCGGCCTGCAATGCGCTAGAAGGTATGGTCGATCATGATGATAATAGTGTATGTTAAAACGGGACGGCCTAACGTCTAGCTTAAACAGCTCGTCTCTTAAAAATAGATCACCAAAGACGGTGATAAATCCTGGAGCATTGAATAGCGCAACCCGATGTCTTAGGCTTCTATACGTAGACTCCACTGGTAAATTGGAAACTGACTTTCATCTTTGTACCGCAGACGGGGAATCCGACGTTTCCTTGCGGTAGTTCCCCCTTCGGAGGCACAGCCAAGAAGCCGCTCACTTCGGTCATGCCGTAGCAGTCCCGCAGCTCGTCGGGCTCGAAGACGGACACGACCTCCGCGGCTATGCGACCGGGGAGAAAAATTCCTTGGGTGCGTAGTTTCTTCACCGTCGGGAGCGTCGTGCCGGTGGCCTTTGCTGCTTCAGCGATTTTGAGCAACTTTTGAGGGGTCCCATTTATCAGGTTCACCTGATGATGAAGAAGAAAAAAAAACAAAAAAAACAGCTTGTTACAACAAGTTGCTTGTTCTCTTTCATAGTATTGTGTTATTAAGGAACATATGTCATAGTATGATATATGTATAGAAAAAATATCTGTACGGCCTCTATCCGCGGTAGTTTGTGGGACCACGCTGCATGTACTGGACTATACCCTGAGACTCTACTCGTTCTTTACACGCCACATATCGTACATGTGCATAGTGCTTCTGATTATTTTTCTCTTTTCTTATTTTTTGATTCGTTGTATCTTTTCTTGCTTTTGTGTATTGCTTCAATACTACCATCATGTTGTTGGAATAGCCGGATCTAACGAAGCCTACCTTCCCATGCTTTCTCATACATAAATAAAAAAAAATATTTGCTGTAAACACATCAGTGAACGAAAAGAATTAAATGTTCTCTTTCATAGTATTGTCCTTCAGAAAAGTCCTTGTAGTGGCACTCGCACTTCGGCGTTTGTGTGCCCGGAGTATTCCTTGGTTCAACTTTGTGTTTCTTTGCACTGTCGAAGCGGACCACAAAGGCCACGTAGAAAAAAAGAACGCTATTCTTTACTTAATGCGCAGTTGACAGGTGCAGCACATTGTGCTACGACGTAACAACAAGAGCAAATTGTCAATAACTGGCCGCGTGTAGCAGCTTCTAAGGAACACAACGCAGTATTTTTTAACACGAAAGTGTTTTATGCCGGGGTCCACCACGGCTCCACTGACGCATTTCCGTCACGGATATGACGTTGTAAAATATAAAGACTAACATATGGCAAAAAAAGCTATAAGAAGAAGTTCCGCCACCGGGAGTCGAACTTACCTCTCGATCACCAGCGCGAAGCGCGAAACGACTCTGCCACAGACGGCATGTTCTCTGCAATGCTAACAGCGAGCTATTTATGTACACCATTTGCCGGTGGCGGTACTCAGAGATCGGCGGTACAGCGCGTTTTTGTCATCACTAGCGAGATGGCGCGAAGCGCTCGAAGAGCGCGCTTTAAAAGTCCCCCACGCGGGTTAGCGCGCGCCTCGACAGGGCGTGGTCGCTAGTGCGGGCGCTTATCTCGTGATCTCGGTGGTTTGTATGTCTTGCGCTCTGCCTGCAAGTTTCCGTTGAGAGCACGAAGGTCACCTCGCTCACTGCAGCGGCCGCTTTTGCGAAGGGAGCGCGCTGCTCACACAGAAATAAGTTACAACTGTGACAGTTCGCGCTCATCCTGTGTATGTTCGTTCCGCGCGTTCTTTCTGCTTGAGCAGCGCATAGCAAGTTTCGAGCGGCTTGTCGTTCTTCGCGTAACATTGCAATTTGATGCTGTAGCATTAATTCCTTCGCGCTTGGGGCGAAAGAATGCACAACAAACGCTCAACCACGTCTGTGAAGACACCTTTCACATTCGTGTTATACCGATTCCTATGACAGAAGGATCAGCCATGTTTTTTTTCAATACTCGCCTTATGCTTATTTCTGGCAGTACTTCACCAAGGTCGACAAGACTGACAGTAACGCTAGAGACGTCATCGACTTAAAGTATGACCATTATGCCTATAAGGTTAGGTAGCGCACTTTCGACGGGGACAAAAGAAACAGAAAGGACACGACACTCGCTTCACTCGCAACTGAATTTATTTCAAAAAATACTTCAATATATATGCACCCAAGCACCCCCGAGTGACACAGAAATGAACCAACCCTTAATATTACCTGATTAAAGACAAAATTTTGCACACTCCTGTGAAAGGATAAGTTATGCACATGTGAAGATAAACCGACAGTCAATGTATTCTTATCTAGGACCAAACTATCTGCGCACACTCAAGCGATACAAAAACCAAAAGTTAACGAAACACGAGCAGCTTGTACACTATAAAAAACCACGCACAATCTAGGGTTATTGCAAGACGTTCAACAAGAAATGTACACTCGCTAGACGCTCGTCGGCTACCGGTGAAATTAAAGCAGGAAGCAGCTTCACTGGGAAGGAAAATTGTACGATTGTGTGTCGCTCGAGCAACTCCTTTTCAAGCAGAAACATAACTAAATTACGAGATTAATTTCGTGGAGAATGAACGCATTAGCTGTGGCTGGGCACAAGACGTTGGGGAAGTGACAAAGAAGAATACTGCATGAATTACTGTGCCCCTGTGAAACTCTGCCGCACGTAGTGAGTCATTAGCTCCAGTAAGGCAAGGAACGGGGCTAGAGTTGGTGCACGTTTCTGTTGAAATGCACTTCGCATAAGAGATACTGGAGATGAAGAAACGACAAGTGGACGTACGTGCCGCAGACTACGAGCTGTTTATTACGGTTAATTAGCATGCCTATATATAAGGCGATGGTGGGGAGTATTGCAATATAGACAAGCTATTGCCACGCGCGCTTCTTTTTCTATTTTCATGTAAGCGATCCGCAACTACTGCCTTTCGCGCACCGCTCCGGAATGTCGAACAATCTGATCAGCGGTAAGGCATGTCGGTATTTATACGTTGCACATCGAAGATTCCAGCCTTGTCGTCGGTGGCCGCGTTAGTTCCTGAGTAAGCTGTACTGTTCGCGTTGTGCGCTCAAGCTTATCAGGACAATCTGCAATAATCGGGAATGCTCGGCATTCCGGCGGGGTGCGCTGCGAGGCAGTGGTTGCACGTGTAACGGGTCGGTTACATGAAAATAGAAAAAAAAAAGCGCGCGGGTAATATGGCAGCATAATGACGAGCTGAAGGTGATGTGTGTCGGAACAGCAGCGATCACGTTCACCGACAAGAGCACATACGGCCATAGGTCGGCAGAAAATGTGGAGCTAACTGAGACTCACTCACGAAATATACTTTGCCCTTAGGGCTCACTCGGACTCACTATGACCTAAAAATTTTTCTCAACTGGGCTCACTCGGACTCAAACTCCAAGATATTGCTCATTCGGACTCCCTCATACTCAGACTCACGGTTCTATCGGAATCTCGATGAGTCTATTCAGTCTGAATAAGTCGACTGACCAGAGGTCGGCAAAAAAAAAGCTGCAGCTCAATCAGACTCACTCAAGAAATATATTTTGCTCTGAGGGCTCACTCGCGGACTCAGACTCACCAACATTTTCCTCAACCGGACTCAATCGGACTCAAACTTACCAAAGTTTTTCTCAACCGGACTCACTCGGACTCAAACTCCCCAACATATTACTTAGCCGGACTCACTCAGACTCAGACTCACGGCCTCACTTGAGCCTGGGTCAACCTGAGTGAGTCGACTCATGAGTCCGTTGGCCTAAAATTACCTTTTTATGATCATATTGTCTATCCACTTTAACGCCAATATCTCTCATAATCGGTGCTCTACGATACGCCTTTTGATCTTGTACTTTCAAACACGAGTTATCATCATGCATAATATATCATCATTATCATACATCGATCCAGTAAGGATATTTTTATGAAATACGTAGCATACACGAGATATTTTTATCTAGAACCTCCCATGAGAGAGTTTGCGGGGGGAGGTCATGGCACCCTCCCCCCCCCCCCCCCCCCGTTAACTCACGCTTCTGATAAACAAATATGGAGGTGCCGCATGAATGCTAGTGCTATCAGATATGTGTGAATATACTTGAGTATAAACGTAAGTCGATATAAGGCTGATAGTAATGCTGAAGATGAGTAGATAGGACCATAAGTCGGCAACAAAAGGTGGAGCTCACTCGGACTCACCCAAGAAATATATTTTGCGCTCAGGGCTCACTCGGACTCAGCCTCACCAATATTTTCCTCAAATGATTCACTTGGACTCAGACTCAGCAGAATTTTCTTCAACCGGACTCACTCGGACTCAAATTCACCAAAATATTACTCACCCGGTCTCACTCAGACTCAGACTCACGGCCCAATCTCAGTCTGAGTGCGTCGACTCGTGAGTGAGTTTGCCGGCCTATGCATACGTCCACTTGATGTTTCTTCGTCGTTCTTTAGCCCAGTAACTGTTATACAAAGCGCATTTCAACATGATTTCTGCTCTAGTTTCACAGAAGTAAATGGCTAGTAGAACACTAAGCTTCCCAGTAGGCAGTGTTGTTATCTCTCTCTCTCATTTGTCCATACTTAAAGAGTGGGGAAGCGCAGTATTCAGGAGAGGACAGTGGAGAAGAGGCCGAACAAGCGCCAGTGTTGAATGGTGTGAAGCTATAATAAAGGTTCGTAATACAGTTATATGAGCAAAGGTGTCCGTTTCACAACTATGCGAGACTTCTAATCTTCCTGATCATTCTTAATCGTTGCTGAACTTCAAGTCCTAGGTGGTAATGTCGTTCCTCGTAAGTGCGTCATACTAAGGGGCGCGTTTTTTCAGGTACACGTTACACTTAGCGAAAGCCGTGTGAAACACTATTAAGAGTGACACACGGTATCAGAAACAAGGATTGTATACACCCGGTCGAGCAACTATGCGTAAGCGCAGGCTTTCGACAAAAAGAAAGAAAGAAAAAAACGCATTTAGTTTGACTACCGTGTCACCAACTTACTTAAAACTTACGAGAAACAAAACTAAAACCGCTCTTGCCAGTGCTGCAACAGATCCCGAGAGCTCGTCAGAAATGAATATTTCGGCTTTCAGCGTCGATCGCACGCGGGAACGAAACTTTCTCAGTATTATTTGCGAAGCTGCGCCCCATTACAACCTCATCAAGCAATAAGCACTTGTTTCAGCGAACCTGACAATTGCGTTAAGATGTGGGAAGGTGCCTAGTGACTGCTATGTCATCCCCTTGATGAACGCTTCTGTAAGGCGAGGACTTTTCGTGTGTGTGAACAGATATGACGTGTGAGCATTGCTGTTGCGCAGACAACTATAATGTTGTAGTGGGGTTAGGCGTGCGAATGTACTACATTCATGTGTACATTTCGTAGTACTAGGGTAAGGTCTGTGACTGTCCATTCATGTGTCAATATCGCACTACTTCGTAATCATTCACAGCTTCACGATGAGAACATTTTTGTAAGAGAGGTAGCCGGAGCCACACCTGGGAACCAACCTCTCCTGAAAAGCATTTATTTAAAAAATGCAATTTCCATCCTCACCTTGTGGCGATTACAAGCCTCGAAAAGGTACGGCATGTTCGCAGACTTGAGAAGCACAATTGTGGCTCCGGCAGATAAGACGTTGAAAACGAATGAGAAGAAGAAGAAAAACGACACGTTGCCTCCTCCGATGGCCACGTCATCTTGCGTTACTATCTCTAACGTCCTGCAAAAGAATTTTTCCATGTTCTTACGTAGCAAACACAAGACACTGCGGATTAGGAGATAGCAGAAAAACGAAGTACCATAACATTATGAAAAACATACGCACAATAAAATTGAGATTCCAGAATGTAGCGATGGCTTTCCCTGCGTGTCAAAAAGGAACACCAAAGGAAAGGAAGAACCATTGAATCAGCTAAGAGTATTTATTTAATTAAAAAAAAGCAACCTTACTGTAGTTCAATTTTCTGTCGCAGGTTCCCATAAGAACAGAAAGTAGAGGTAGAGGTAGAATCTTGGTTTTGAATTTCCCGACGAAACTCGAGCACGTGAATGTCAGAGTGACCTCACGAATCCCGAAGTCGTTTTTTGCATTTTTTGATTGTGTTGGCGCAAAAACTCACAGGGTCCCTCATGCATTCACCTAAGACTACTTGAAGGCCAAAGCCATCTTCTTTTTCCTCTCAGTCGATATAGTGATCCTGCTGCGCCACTCTTCGCAAGCTTTCTGCACCTAACGTGGTTTGGCACTGCCTCCAAGATCGGAGCCATATCACTTGGTTTTTGCACTACCTCCGTGATCGGGCCACCTTTGACCAAGCTACGCTGTCATGTGATTACGTCATTATGTAACGTTACGTCCCGTGACGACACAATGACGTCACGAATTTTTGTGGTCTGTGGCGTCATGGTGACATCAAATGGTGACGTCATCACGTCATGACGATTTCTTTGCACCACTCGTGTTTCCCCGACGCCACTGTATGCCGACGGTCAATTTTTACCCTTGATGAGGCTTCTAAGGCTTTCGCCTTATAATAAGTTTTTTCTGAAATTGCAGTTTTGATCTGGAGGCATCCTTAGAGCTTAATGCAATTGATTTTCACACACAAACTCAGTTAATATTTATGACGCCATGGCGAGTTGGGGCGGGAGCTTCAACCTGTATTTCTTTCTGCGCGTTTTCTCACTTACCAAGCATTTTCCTGCCGCAAGAGTAGTGCTTCAAGGGGTATGTTACTAAAACAAGTAGACGAAATAAGGGAAATATTAAAGGCTCGTTTTTCTAAGACACAATATTAATGAGATCTTACAGACAATCACACCAAGTTAAGTATAGGGGATGTCATTCTGAATGGAACACACACAGGACAACCCTCAGTGCCCTTTACTTTCTTCACATTCATATCATAATTACTACATATGACATTCTCTATACATTCCTTGTTATTATTGTCTGTCAGTTCTCATTTATATTGTGCCTAACAAAGAAAAACGAGCCCTTAATATTTCCCTTCTTTCGTTCATTCATAGCGAGGGTCTTGTTCTGGCAGACTTCATGCCTTCAGGTAGGGTGCAAGGAATGATTGGTCAGCTACAAGCTCGTAAAAATATCACACGCTACGTGACGCCAGCAGGCTGAAAAAGAGTGTTCCACACTCGCCGCCATGGCTAATATAAGCGCTGAATAGCACTCGAAGGTCTAAATGCAAAGATATAGCTAATGATGCAGACGGGAGGATGACCGCCGCCGTAGCTCAATTGGCAGAGCATCGGACGAGTTATTCCAAGGTTGCAGGTTCGGTCCCTGCCGGCGGCAAGTTATCTTTTCGTCCACTTTATTTCTTTTTTCACATTTAATCATAATTACTACAAATGGCATCCCCTGTAGTTTTTTGGTATTATTGTCTGTTAGTTCTCATTAAAACGTGTCAAAATTTTTTTTCTGTAGTGTTCGTTCGAGGCCGGTGGGCAGAAATTAGTATGATTCCAGATCCTAAGGGGGCTAGAACAGTTTATTTGGATAAACAGATGAAAATCAGTATAGGATATTAGTCACAAGGACACCAGGAACGGACGTGCTAAGCGGCGCGAACGTTATAAATATCTTGAGGTGTAGTATATCAGCCTGCGATAAACTGCAATTCTTATGTTCCGTTGTATATTAGGTGCAAAATATTGAATGACTTTCATTCTGTCTATGAGAGATGGTTGAGTGTAACTAGTGAAAATTAAATCTATGTATACTTTTATCACGACGCTGATTGCTCTGGCCAAAGATGTGAGGTTTAGGAGTCTTGCAGCAATGATATGCGGGAGGTACCTTTCAATATATTGGTACTTGTGTGACCCATGCTAGCTCTACGGATAAAAAACGTAGGTAACACACACTTTTCGAACCGATCGTAAAATTATGGAAGCCGCAGAATATACTTGATGTGTTTGAAAATAAATATGTTGCTCCAGTACAATTAACAAATAAATAACAAATAAATCACGCGGTGGTATCACGTCTCGATCCGTTCTTCTCTGGAGTGTGCCTATGTGTAATTAGAGACGTGAGTTGGGCTAGTTGGTGCGTATTAACTGCAGACATGACTGAATAGCGCAGTAAAAACCGCAGACAAAGTAGCCCTGTCTGTCGTCTCTACCTTGTCTGTGGTTTTTATTGCGCTGTTCAGTCATGTCTGCAGTTAATGCCTGTGTGTTCTGAGTGGAATGGATGCCTTTAGCCTGAGTGACAAATTGCCCAAACTACCCGCAAGCATTTCACACTGAACATTCACTATTCCATCATGCTATTGAAATAGCATTTAAGGCAAGTGAATTAGGTTTCTCTCCCAAGTGTACAGTGTTGAAGGATACTGTGAGATCCGAATAATAACGCGCGAAGGAGCCACTGCAGTGACCATAAATAGGTGTCGCGAGATCAAAAGTAATGTGGAAATATTTTTGAGCAACGTTTTTTCACCTGAAGGAGCACATCAAGGGGCAGCATGGTCTGCCGACTGCGAGCTTTTTTTTTGGAAATGTCACAATCTCACATACAATATGAGCGTAGTGCACTTATTTCATTCTTACGCCATATCAGTCGCGTATTACTTTGAGCCGCTCGTGTACACACAGCGTATCTAGTTAAAGTATGGGCGACAACCACCTTAATTTTCTAAATTGGCCATATTATCGTCACTCCTACGTTTAGATATAGGAGGAAATAGCCCCACAAATTGTTTTATAGAGCTACGCAATGACATCAAATTTCGCGTATAGGTTAAGCGGTATTTGTTGCTTACTCGCACTCCAGACGTGAACTTTATGTAGATAGAAACCTCAACACGTTTGTTGAAGTCGGCAGCAGCACAACTGTTATTGTGCCGAATAATTTTTCTGCGTGGTAGTTTCCTGCATAGAGGCACGCGTTGTACTGCGAAGGCATCGATCGGCTGGCTAATTTGTGCTGCATAATTCCCGCTCTGTATATAATACCTCGTAATTAGACAGCTTACAATTTATTTCAATATAATGCTAGATTATTTCTTTACTGAATGATAGAATGACAGTAGCGAGAAACAACGGACACGAAGACTTAGCCAAGACACCCTAAATATAAATACGTCTCTCTCGTCTAACTCCCCGTCTTTTTTCTCAAGGCTGCACGATACACTTCCCGGCTGTGTGCCTTCTGCGCTCATATTGGCGAGATTGAACAATTCATTTGCTATAGACCTGCTCTATGCTAGTAAACAACGGTAGGCGACGTCGATATATTTAGGCACTTGTAACGACGCCGCAGCGCGTAGGCTTCGCGCGTGCTTCGCTCAGTAAAGGGGTTTCATTGCTCAGCGCTCGCCACCGCCCTCTGTGGTCGTGCGACAACGACTGGCACAACAGCTGCGAAAGGTGCCTCCAAGCACCGCACGTAGGCGCACTTGCAGGGTGTTTAGAAGGAGTGGCTGCGACAGAAATTGAAGTGTATCTGAGAAAGACGTTTCGCAAAGCTAATCAGTTTCGTTTAATATAACAGGCCGTGCGAACCGCGCAATTTTGGCCCCATAACCGATGAGTTGGCGTCGGAGACGAGTTCTCGCACTTTACAGCTGAGACCGATTTCTTGCGACAGTCTTCGTAAAGAGGAAAGCAACAAAAACTTTTTTTGAGTTTATGGCGCCTTGCAGCGAAGTTAACATCGACGAATGTCCATGGTACACAGTTTTTTCTCCTTTGCACGATGGCGAACTGCGCACGCACCTGCGAAAACACAGTGGCAACTGCGGTAGGCACGGCGCAGATGCCTAACACGTGAAATTAAAAACCCGACGTCAGCGCCACCACATTTTAATGACGTAGGGGTGGCGGAATGACCCATGCCTGCAGTTTCGCAGGGGCGTAAAAGTGATTGTCCGCACCTTGCAGACATGTGGCTTTACGTACTGGACAAGAGAAGGCTGTTTGCCCCGAAGGGCACGCGGCAATTGTGAATGGGTAAAATGAGTGTGGACTGCTTTTCGGCAGGACACGGGTCTGGTTAAAAACCTGCTGACACACCGCTTCTGTCAGCTGATAGGATGAATGATTTCATGAAGCTTCTTTTCTTCACTCACCAACTTTAGTAATGCTTCGACACCGTGGAGCTGCCACCTAATGGGCTATATATAAGAATATCTGGGGTTTAACGTCCCAAAACCACGATATCATTATGAGGGACGCCGTAGTGGATGGCTCCGGAAATTTCGACCAGCTGTGGTTCATTAACGTGCACTTTAATGTAAGTACACGGGCCTTGAATATTTTCGCCTCCATCGAAAATGCAGCCGCCGCGGCCGGGATTCAATCCCGCGACCTTCGGCTCAGTAGTCGAGCGCCATAACCACTAGACCATCGTGGCGGGGTTGGGCTTTATTAGAGGTTTTTAATGTGAATGAGTTGTTTGTAGCACGAAGCCACAAGGAAATGCATACTGATTTCTCTAAAGAAAAGCTTCTTAGCTGAAGAAGAATTCGTCCTGGTCCGGAGATCGAACCCGGGGCAACGTCTTTCTTAGGCAGTCGCTCTACCAAGGAATGAGGAGCCCAAGCCGTTGCGCCTCCGGGCTATGCCGTCCTTTTGCGCTCTCTCCGTCCTCTTCTGTTCGCCAGCCGTTGTACAAAAGGATGCAAGAGCTTAGGGACCCAATGGTTTGGCGACCCAGTGCTAAAACTCTATAACAGAGAATTTGATTGCTGGGTAACCAAACGGCTTGCGTACCCAAGACTTTGGGGCGCATGCGCGAAGACCCAAGCACGTGCGTCCCCGGGTCACCGAGGCCGTGCGTACGCGCGGTCATAAACATCGCTGCCACAAACTCCTAGCGGAGATAATCTGTCCCTAGCAGGTCACGCCCTCCTCGGATATAATAAGTGGCCGTCGTGCGCTCTGTAGTTCGTCAGCTCCGAACTGATACCTTTGTTTGCTTTATTGTCCTTAAGCTTCCACAGCAAAGCATTCGCGTCGATTTGCCACCGTTGTCGATAGTCATACTCAAATAATCAATGCTGTTGGTTTGGAGAGTGGCGATGGGCGCTCCCGAAATCTCGGAGGACATAGATCACGTGTTTATTAGTTGTTTTTTCGTCCATAGCTGGCGCCACGTGATGGGGCGGTAGCTATGGCACACGCTACGCCTTGGCGATACCGGAATACCGGACAGACTAAAGACGCTAATGAACCCGCACATTTGACGAAAAAGAATGGTACATGGTAAAAGACGACGGCGATCACACCGCCTCAAGTTCTCCGACTTTACATCCTTGTCGGGCTACGGCACCGGCTGCAATCGCAACTTCGACACGTACAGATATATTTTTTCCGCGTTGATAATTAATTAATTATTAATCGCTTTCGTAATATCAATTAATAATATTTTATTGGACGCATTTCATTTCACGCCATTATCTATGCTTAGTTTAACATCTTAAATTGTAAAAAAAAACACAAACCAATCCATACGTGACTAGATGCTATCGCGCTGCGAGCGCATGTGATCGTGCGGCTGACGGTTGGGTACGCACCACTATAAGGCGTGCCTGCTTAGGTACGCAACCCCGCGCGTACCCAAGCTGTTGGGGACCGAAGCGCTTGCGTACCCAAGCAAAGGCCCCTCCCATGTTCCGCCAATCAACTCGGTCCTGTGCTTTCTGCTGCCACGTTATACCTGCAAACTTCTTAATCTCATCTACCCACCTAATTTTTGTCTCCCCTCACGCGTTTGCCATCTCTTGGAATCCAGTCAGTTACCCTAATGACCACCGGTTATCCTGCCGACGTGCTACGTGGCCGGCCCATATCCATTTCTTTTCTTAATTTCAACTATGATATCCTTAACCCCCGTTATATGCAGCGATGGCGTAGTGGGTAGAACATCAGCTTCGCATGCAAGAGGTCCGTGGTTCGAATCCCGGTGCCGGACATTCCCAACCGGATAAAAAAAAATCCGCGTGATGATGGAATGTGTAAAAGGCCTGGGGTGCAGCCTCACTGGCGACCACAGCCAGCAATGCACTCCCTCACCAGAGCAGGATTGGCCACCCTGGTGTAGTACTTGGCCACTACCTCCCACATGAATACACCAATTAACCCAACATAAAACTCTCTAATGTTTTACACCGTGGCGAGGCGCATCGCACGGGGGCTTGGGAAACACTGCGACGCACAATGCCCACAGGTCTGTGCATAGGCGTGCGCAAGGGGTGGGGGGCGAAGGTTCGTCGCAGGTTCGTTCAGGGGGGGGGGGGGGGAGAGGGCAAAGGTTCGTCGCAGCGCCCCTCTCCCCATTATGTCAATGTGTGGGGGGTTGATTTTGCGTCCCCCCCCTCTTCAACGAATAGGGAGGGGGGCGGACAGCTTCCCTGCCCCCCCCCCCTCCCTCGGGCTCACACCTACGGGTCTGTGTGACAAAGTAGCGAAGACGACAAACTAGAGCAGACAAGTGACCAAGTTTGGAAATATTCTGGCTGTCAGAATGCGAGCATTTTAAATTGTATGAATTAGACATTAGAGCACGCCTACGAATAGTACCCACTTTTCTTGGTAGCGTAGCGTGGTGGCAATGATGACTCAGAGTCGCCCGCGTAGTGGCATATCGATCAATGCCACACGGATTACGTGCTTGTCACAGCAACTATGTGCGGGATCGATCTCACACGCTCAATGCGAGTAAAATAAGACTGCAATACTTACTCTCTGCAGCACATTTGCTCGAGAAATCGCTGCTGTTGCACTTCCATAATCTTCGATATGCCGGTGGTTCCAGATGTGTGACTCATGATTATCACGTCATCTTCGTGCGCTTCCGGTTCAACGTATTTGAGGCATTTGTCAAGGTGTTCCAAATCCGAGATGCAGGTGAATCCCGGAAACGATTTTGTTGAGAACATACCCTAGGCGGAACAGTGTAGCTCTAACACATGGGATTACTCAATTAACGCGTTAAAATTCGTCAATTATGATGCCTCTGAGGTATATATGAGGAGTAAAGTGAAACTTTGGGCTAGTTGGTTTTGCATTATGAAATAGTAACAGCGCGAAATTCTACACGGGGACACACAAGAGAAGAAACACAGACAAGTGCTGCAATCCGAGATGCAGGTGAATCCAACACAGCGCTTGTCTGTGTTGCTTCTCTTGTGTGTCCCCGTGTAGAATTTCGCGCTGTTACTGTTTCATAATATCTGAAAACTGAGCTCAGTACAATGAAGAACACTGTAGGAACGATTTTATCTGAGTGTGCTATCGCAGGACCTTTAAATACCACTGTGATAACCACAGGGGATCTTTAATTACGTTAAACAATACAATACGAGTGAAGTATACACGTTTATTATCAAATAATTTCGCAGACTACTTTGAAAAAGAAAGTTTTAACGTAAACGCAGTTAGTACGGAAGATACGGTTTAAGCATGTGGTGGGATGCATGCCTGCTGTTATAGCCGAGGTAGTAATGTACTGCATCCTTGCAATAAAATCATATTCTCACTGGTGAGCTAGGCACCAGTGCAGGAGAGAAAGGCTCACAATAGCATTACTGTCATTGGAAACCATGTATTAGTATTTTTATTGTACTACAGCGTATTAATAACGACCCCGTCCTGTGTACGGGAAAGGTAATTTTACGAGCGTATTGTTAAACAAATAACCCGGTATATTGTAATTTGGAAATTCCTCAGGAAATATAATATATGATCGTAGCAGCTTATACATCGACGTCCGGGTAACCACTAAGTAACTAGATTACGAGCTTTGCCTAAAGCAACAAACAAAACTCGGCAGCGGCAGGCTCATTGCTTTGATACAGTTCATGCTGTGAAATGAAAATAACATGGGACACTTATTGTTGAATAATATATTCTCAGTGTCAGTTCATGTACTCAAATTAAGTCTGCAGACAGTGTTGATCACATTGCCGAAAGCATAAGTGCTTGTTGAGACTACTGAGTGACATCTCTTTAAGCTGACTAACATTATAATCTGTGCTTTTCGCAAGAGAAGTCGCTAACGCAACGCCGTAACAAACATTTTGATAGCGGAGCCAAGTGCTTGTAAAGTGATTGGCACTTTATATATATATTCTTATTGGATGTTTGGCGCAGAAGTCCTCGTGAAGTGAATATTTCAACATTGATTCTAGTTATTACCATCTTGTTGGAGCGCTAACGCAACATAGGGTGTGTTCGAATACTCCCCGTATACAGCTAAATAGACAAATAAGTGGACAGCGGCCATCTTAAGTCCCATTCCAATTCTCACGTAGCCGGCAAAATAGACAGCTTCGAGAAAGACAAAAACGATGCAGGCTACTTTGCTGTCCAAACAAGATGGCGGCTCAGCGAACTGCTCGGATAGCTCTGATGTCGCCGGTATGGTCGTCTGCACACCAGCAGACGCATTTCCAGGCGCTCAATGTGAGCTACGTTAAATTTTTCATAGGTTTGAACACGTAAGAGGCTAAAAAAAGGACATTTACGTTTGTTTTTCTTAGCTTTCTCTTCTCGACGCGAGGTGGCATCACGTCGCGTAAACGTCTTCTAGACGCGTTCCATTTCTCGGACAACATGAGCTCAATGCTGTCTTCTAAGCTGTCAGCGTAGACTTTCTACGACGCTGCCCAGAATTGGAACACAGCCATAGTATCGTATATTTGTTTGCCTAAGTTGAACCTGATGGTATATCTTCTGAATTAAACCTTTGCAATGGCACCGCTATGCCTGCTGCAAACGGCAACATCTATCAGGCCCGTCGTAAGCAAGAACGTACATCATTGAAATAAATAGTGAAGTATTAGAACTAGTTCACAGCTGTCTCTCCTAAAACTTTAACATTATCATAACGTAGCTGCGCCTTACTTTTTATGTTAAGTTAGGGTATATTGAGTTAGAATATCTTGCTGAAATTTTCTCGCTTTGGAAATTTGGTCGGAAGGGTAGGTTGTTTGAGTGCTGAAAACAGTACACCATCTTGTATTGCTTCACGGTATTTCACTGCCCTGTGAGTATTCCACAAATATTCCGCTAATATAAGAATGATATCTTGTTCAGCTGTCTATGAGAGTCTCGAAGCATGCAACTCGAGTCTCGAAACATTCAGCATGCAACTAAAGGAGTTGCGGCTAGACGAACAGCCAACGCCTTACCTTGAATGTGTACTTATGCTTGATGTCGTTGAACAATGGAGCGAAAGTGGTATCGGTCAATATGTGAGTCGCATCCGAGTTTCGAAGGTTCGCCAAAAGCTCCCCTAAGTGCAGGGACGAAGTTTACGCATTAGTGCTCAGAACTCTATCGCAAGTACGTACACGTCAAGCATACGTGAAGGTGCGCGTAAGATGGATGCAGTTTAAAAGACACTTGAAAAAGTCGCAACCTTTACACCCTGTAGAGATGGTTGACCTGCGAAGCTGAAAGGGGCAGGTAGATGGCCATCGACGCCGTGCGGCCCACGGCACAGAAGTGACAGTGAATTTCGTTGAAAGATAAAAAAAAGCATGGACTTTTAATGAAACGTACCGAGAGGTACAAAACGTCTATTTGAGCCGCATGCGTCTTTTTGCCGCATTCTCCGTTTTGAGACAATTTAGCGGACCAGCGGAAAGTAGAGGGGTTTGTCCCATTTCTGTGGCACATACGTGTTTAGCCGCGGACAAGTTCTTCATATTTACCGGAGCAGTGGTGGCTAGTGGGTCTTGTCCCAGCTCTATCGCCCATACATGCGCTAGGGACAACCTACATACAGACATCCGTTTCGCCTCTGCTTATATACGGCTTCTCTCTAAGAATGTTTGAGCGGAACCGTATGCGGTACAACCGCACTGGGTTTTACTGCATCTGTATAACCGGCACTGTAGTAAGTGCTGCCAGTTGTGCGTATTCACAGATCCGCAACCGCTCGGCTGCCGTAGTCTCACAGCAATCCTCGTGAAAGAAACGGGTCAAACCGTCTATGAAAAGCTCAGTTACACGTGACTGAATCCTACCTCACTACATCAGTACATCGAGCCATGACGGCATCAAGGCATGAAGATGGCATAAGGTCGTGTCACAGCGTGGAGCCATTAGCGACGTAGGTCGCGTGGGTTTTTGTGCCACTTCATTCGTGAGCCATATTTTGCTCAAGGGGCAGCGCATCGAGACCCGTAATGAACACAGCTGTATTTAACTACCCAAAGCGAATTTCTTAGCTGCGCGGCGCAGCCACACAAGCCTTAAGTTACCTTCTCTGAAGAGCACATCAGACGTCACGAGAGTGGCACCAGTAAGGGGTATTGCGCAGATAGAGATGAAATTGTCGATGCTGTTCGAAACGTGCGCGTACACCCTATCCCCCTTGCCGATTCCGTGCGACTGGTAGACGGCAGCGCAGCGCTCCAAGCGCTCAAGAACTTCGCCGTGAGTGATAGCCTCGGAGTCACAAATCTGCGGTAGGAAACGTCCACTGCTCTGTAAAGACTGCGCACTTTTCGACAGAAAAAAAAAATTAACTTGTTAGGACACTATCAGTAACTCACGCGTGTGCGTTTTTCTGCGGTTTGTGAGCGTTTACTTTGAGCATTTCTACTCCAGAACGACCTCAGGGATAATCTCTTTAGCTCGCAATACGTGTTCGTACAGTTCAATGAAATAGTCAGCAAAAGGACTCGGTGGACTAAGTTTCATTGTGAATAAAGGTGCAGTTCACGGGAAGGTTCAGGATTGAGGAAAGAGCAGTAATCAGAAAAGGAATTCCATCGGATCTATTGTTTCAAGGCGGTGACGTGAGCCGCCGCGGTGGTGCAGTAGTTATGGTGCTTAGCTGTTTGTATTTCTTGAGGCCTTGAAGTGGCAAATGCCGTCGTCACAAATAACATCTCTTCATATGTGTGTCCCTTTCCGTCCAATTACAAATAAATGGGCATGTTAATGATAGAGCCATTCTTTTCTTCCCGGAAGAAGCGATTAGTGGAACAGAAGAGTAATTTATTGAGTGATTTATTCTAAAAATATAAAAAGAACACGTGTGATTAGTATATCATCATCACCACGCATGGGAGGATCCGGCGTAAGTGAAGCTTTTGCGTTTGTTTCCTTAAAGGGACACTAAAGAGAAACAATGAATTGGTTTAGATTGATAAAGTGTGCTCGGAGAACTCTTGTGTAGTTTATTTCACCACCATAGGTTTATTATTAGAGGAGAAAACCAAGTTCAAAGTTTTATTTTAAAATCTCGCGCCAAACTTTGTAATTCGTGACGTAAAAGACTTCAAAGAGCATTTAACTTATTTTGGCCCCACTGGCTCGACGAAATTTCCACAAAATCGTTATGTCAAGTCTCTGGCCCCCTCAGAGGACAATATACTTCGATTTAACCGATTAGGAACTACGTAGGCCCAAGTAGGCACCGTCAAAACTATGTGACGTCACGGCAAGTGGTGCGGGAATTCCAAGGTGGCGTCGCCACCTGTATTTTCCTTTTGCGTGTTTTCTCACTTATTAAGCGTCTTCTCGCAGCAAGCGTGGTGTTTTTTGGTATCGTGGAAGACTACTTTACTAATGCGAGAAAAATCGTTTTGCTCTTTAGTGTCCCTTTACCGCTTTCCCTATTGAGTTCTTTTTTTTTTGGGGGGGGGGGGGAAGAATGTCAAAAATACTGCTTCTTTGGATTTGCCTGTTCTATTCTACGTGCGTTGAAACAGCAATGACAATCATTCATAGGCGCTCGCTTCGCGAGATATACGCAAAATATATATATTTTTAAAATATGCAGGCGATTAGTGCCACTGCACTACACCACGGTAGGTGCCCTCGCCTGTCAAAAAATTCGGCTAACAAGCGCATTTTTTTTTCTGAACGTAGTTGTTGCCGGCACGCGCGTGCCATTCCCGCACAAAGGAGGACGCCACTTTCCGATTGCGGTTCCCAAGACGAAGTCGTTTCTCGACCACAACACATGCTACGAGCACGTTTAAACTTTCTTTTTCCAGCTCCATCTGTTGAAGCGAAAGTGGACAGAGCAAAATGATTAAGGGTAGGTAAACTGCAGCGCCCCCAAATGCTTGTATCAAGGTGGACGAACCTAGCTCATTCTTCGGTAGGTAAACGGTTAAATTATCAGCTGACCGATGGGCAGTGCACGATGTAACTATACCAGCAAGCATCGTGCCTACATTCCGCTGGCGCGGCCTGCTCATCTCGTCACTTGCGTCAACAAATTAGCGTCCGCGCCTCAAAATTCGCCATCACATGATAAGTTTCTCTCAGACCTCTTATAAATATTGAGCAGTTTTATTGAAGCACCCTAAAGGGAGTAAAAGTGCAGCAAACTAATATTTTGTTGTTATTGACGCAAAAAATAAAATAAACAATGACCATACCAGAGCAGTCTTCTTACTGTTTTGCCGTATCCTTTTCTTCAGGAAAGCGAAAACAGTGGCGTCGTTGACGGGCTTGACGTCAGGGTACGGAGAATGAACCACACGATTTTCAATCACCGCTTTCATCTGCAGTGCTCAAGAGAATACACGCATGAAGAGCCTCTTACTATGCGAACTGAAGTTTTGTTCTTCTTTTAAACAAAATATGCAGATACTCTTAGTCAATGCAAGATAACATCACTATGGTTTAATGTTTCGGCGTCAGAACACACTTAACCTGCAGGTACTCTAAGCAGGAAAGCCACAGTGTACTTGGAGATATACAGGGCGTCACAACTATCAGGCAGCATGATTAAAAAAAAACAAGAATGGTGTTATGCAAAGCAAACCTTGTCCATAGTGTTCCCAGTAGCCTGGAGTATCAAACACTAACTTTTTCATTAGTGAGGTTTAATCAATTAGTAATAATTATATTCATAACTTGACAAGTACTCACGTAATTATCGAAATATCAATGAGGCATATGTAGGCATTATCAAATGACATCTGACTGCGCTATTTTCAGGAACGTACTAATTGCGTGCTCATTTTTTGCGGCTCATCAAGAAAGCCCGCGAAATCTGAAAAATAACACGTGACTACGCTTCCACCCGCAAAACAAAGCCGCGCCCTCAAATAACCTTACTGCAAACAACCGCTCTGCCTGTTGTCCGTTGCCACAGACAAGCGTTTCGCACTTCGGCAAGGCCACAGGTCGGGCGCCAACATGCGTCACAATGATGCAAGGATTTATTCCACATGATTGCACGCCACTATCATTATCCAGACCTCACTGCCGACTGTTCTCATTGGTAACGCCGCAGGAGCGCTGATTACGGCCTGACTCTTTAAGACCAAAGCTGCACGTTTCTTCGGCCGGGGAACGGCAGACAGGGTGATCCATATTTTTTTCCTTTACACTGGCTACCTCACAGTGAGCCTATTTGAGGGCACAGCTTTCTGATGCGTGCAACAGTCTAGTCACGTGTCACCTTTCACATTGCGCGGGCATTCTTTATCAACCGGAAAAGAAAAGAGCGCACAATCAGTACGTTGTTGAAAAAAGCGCAGTTAGATGTCATTTGAGCATGCGTACATTTGCCTCATTGACATTTTCAGAATTAGGTGAGTACTTGCCGAGTTACAAATGTAATTTTGACTGATTTTAAACCTCATTAACAAATAATACTTGTGGCTGCTCCAGAGTACTGGGAAGAATATAAGCTAGGTTTGCTTTACGTAACGCCGTTGCTCTTTTTAAAAATCGTGCTACGTGATAGTTGGGACACCCTGTATATCGAATTGTACGTACGAATAAAAGTGCCTTGTGTTAAAATGAAAACAATGTTTACATGACAGCACATTTTGCTTAGAGCACATTGGTTTGTTAACTGCGGTAATATAGGAAGCATCGGCGTTAAGTCAATTCACGTGTGTTGTTTCAAACAGGAAAGTCTTGAAAACGTATTTCCTCAACTCATCCGCCTTGCCAGGTGGATTGTCGATCACTTTGTTAGAAAATGGCAACGTTTTGTTAGCTATTTCAATTGCCTATTAGGAAAAAAATAAACTTAAATTATATTTTGATTTCTAACTTTTCAGACACACGTATTAAATGCAAAGTGCTAGTCGGTAATAGCCGTGCCTCCTCTCCTTAACAAAAATACTACGTTTTTAGCTCAGCTTTTCAGATAACCACCATGGAAATGAGTTAGATAATGCATGGCCTTCCGGTGAAGTTACATGAACGCGTTCTTATAGGAGTTCAAGATAACGCAATCACCAAGATGGAAATTTTAGACGTGTTTATTTTAAAAGTACCGCAAATGCTGGTATTTCCCTCCAATACTCACAACGCTCTTTCGAGCGAAGTTCCGCCTTTTTTAAAAGGAGTTAGCAGAAATATTGTGGAGATTTTTAATAATTTCAGCCTATATTTCGCATATATACTACTTTGTTTAAATACGACTGGTGCGTTTGTAACAGTGCCTGTGTATAACTTTATAAGCAGTCGTCAGGGAACTGTTTTAGATAAGGTGTTATACAACGCCTCGACATGCATTTTAATACGTTAGTGTACTGATCATGCTATTCCTCTTTCAATCGCTAACCTTGGCATCAGTGACATTCTTAGCCTAGCGCACATGGAAACAGCATGTGTAACGAAATATCTGGGAGACTTTTCAAAATCCTAATTTCCAACAAAATCTATATTTACGTGTAAATGCACTGTTTACATACTTAAAAAGTGCCTTTAATGTCGCGACCTCAAACACTGACAACATGATTGCTATTTTAAGAACTTATAAAAAAACATCTGTACTTCGCGTAGATGCCCGCCAATACGACCAAAACGATTTGGAAAGCGCGTTAAAATTACCCAAAGAATAGAGTGTTGAGTAGTTATTCTCATAGAACATGTTTAACTGAAGTAGCTCAAATTTTCAGAGCCATCGTCGATAGTGTTTCCCCATCCCCCATCGCCCTTTAGTTGTTCATTACGTATTATTTGCTCTAATTGGCTTATTCGGGGAAGATGGGAAAGTTCACAGGCGTTTCAAATTATATTCCTGTAAACAGGCTGAATAAGACAGCTTGGCTATTTTTATTTACCCTTGGTATAACCGGCCAGCCCAAACTTTGTGGTTTTTCTACATAGTGCGCCATTTAGTTCACATTTACATAAAATAACTAAACAAATAGGAACTGCCAAAAATTATTATTTCTGCAGTTGTACTTCCTGGCTCAACGTAGCGTTGCACAGATTGAACAACCGAGGTTCAGTCGGTTAGTTCGGCTGGCATTCGTTGATCGTATTTGTCCGTTCGTTTTAAAACCTAGCAATTTCTGTTAGCTTAGATTTTAGTTTCGTGGAGGAAACATTACTGGCAGACCAGTTAAAAAACTCGTACTTCTGAAACGGTATTATATACTTGCAAATGGTGCAAATCAAACTTGCAGCATATACAATTTTACTTAGGTCTTTGCAGGAGCTCGCACCGGCCATTCGGAATCCTCACCACGACAGCCTAAACCGCGTGATTGAAGCGCATCAAAGCAGGCGGCAACATTCTCCATGTCACGTTATTCAAAGCGTCACTCTGTGTGTGCTGTGATTGAAAAGTGTAATACACCGATACACGTCATACGCTCAAAGGTCGTCCGTTTATCATTGTTTTACGCGTTCTATTATCGTTACGCAAATTGCCGCTTTCAGCGAAAGGCATTCTTAAAGTACATTGTTATTCCAAGCGCATTGACCGCACTCACAGATTAAATCTATCTGTACCCGAGCAAAAGGACTCCAAAACACCCTTCTTGTGTTAATTGACGCATAGAACTTTTACAAGCTAATGTAGTCGCACTAAAGGTGCCATACTCCTTCCGAAAAGCACTAGTAATATGTTTTAAAACTACTAATAATCCTTGAGATGTTCACAGCCAGACGAAAGGTTTTGGTCTTTTGTGCGATTTGAAGTTTATATAAAACATTTAGTGACTTATTTCACAAGAGTTAAGTGATTTTCTTTCATCAGATACGTGCATGTTGGTATAACTGCTTAATTACACTTGCACGATTCTAAACTCTTAGGGACGAACACGTTGTTCCGCCCCCTCACCTCTATTTAACGTCTCACACGCAGGGCTTTAAGGGTATTTAAATAAAATATTAGAAAATCAACGAAGGTTCAATAGCAAAAGTGAAGAAGGCATTGCTACGTGTTCACGACGTTAAAAAGCTAGCCTCAATGTCAGGTGAACCGGCCAGAGAATCAGACGCGGTTTTAATATTAGTAATGGAGACTGTTCATATCGGAAACTGAACACCATGACACAGGAGCGCTGCGCTCGAAAGCAACGCCCAACTTTGTGGCGATAGAATAAAAAAAAGCTCAGTAAAATGTATCACGAAATAAAAAAAAACGAAGATACAGGCATGTTGGAGTATTTGTCCAGCGATGGCCTATAATTGTTTCTGCCACGCTCATCAAAAAAAGATTGTGTTGTCTGTTTGTTTATCGAAAAAAGGATGCACCTTCTATTCTCTTTGTTGGGTGAGTATGAGAAATAAAATATCAAACTATTTTTTTAATCTGTCGGGCTTTACAAAAATATAGAGTTCAGTAAGACCGTATATACGCAGTGGTGATGATGCATATTGGCCTGTTTAACTATATTATGCACAATTCTTAATCGTGTGCAATCGAGCCTCTTTTCGCGAACTTACACAATCAGCGTATTTGTTATGTTAGCTTATGCATTATCTCGATGGTGTTATCGAGAGAATGACAGTGCATCTTTGTCGTGAAACGGACACGGGTAGCGCTACGTGGTTATCACGCTTTCTCATCGATCATATGGTTTGGATGCTTGTTTTGTGCCTCTGAAACCAATGCTTTGCCGTATGTTACATGCACGATAGCAAATAATGAATGCACTTGTAACTTCAATCACTGAAGTTCTCTTTCTCATCTGTGAGGTCGTAGCCACACAAAAGAAAGAAGGCTAGGGGCTAACAGCTTTGCTATAAAATGGTTCCGATCGAAAATTGACAGTTATTGATCGACTTGCAAATAACGAGCGTAAACACGTGTTGCTAAGCTAAAAAAAAAATCCGGATATATGAAATTACCCCAGCATTCTTCCTTACGTGCATGTGAACGACCACAGTTATTGACGTGTAGTCACGTGATGCACTATCCGGTTTGGAAATGCTTAGGTAGTTCCGGCTTGCAAATACTTTACGAAAAACATTTTGTATACGGGTAACTAGGAGCAAACGGGACCTATGAGGGTGGGACAATAAACATCTAATATACGTTTTCTTAGGGTTTTTTTTTTTCGCGACGTTGGTTGGCTGCAAGTGCCCAACATGATCGCGTAACGGCTCCAAAAATAAGGTGCAGAAAGTAGAAGAAAAGGGCGGCTGGCTGCTAGAACAGGTCCCGTCCAGGACTGGAAGTAGCCTCCGTTTACTGACGATTAGTCAAGGA
This sequence comes from Rhipicephalus sanguineus, assembly GCF_013339695.2. Lineage (NCBI taxonomy): Eukaryota > Metazoa > Arthropoda > Arachnida > Ixodida > Ixodidae > Rhipicephalus > Rhipicephalus sanguineus. The sequence goes on from NC_051183.1 coordinate 2,560,121, forward strand.
GAAGTCAGATTACCATTGATCACCACCACGTCGGAATATTAGTACGCTAGCGAAGGATGTGTTTGTTTGTGTGCAGTGAACTTCAATGAAAGTCTTCTCGGACAGCCAACGAATGTTTTTTTTTTTTTCAGCTAGCCAGAGAAGGTAGAATGCCCTCCCGGGTGAATGAACGCTTTAAGCAACGCGAAGTTCTCGCTGGTCAAGATGAGGAACGCGCAGAACCGTGTGCTTGAGGTAAAAAGAGTACACGTTTCAATAATGGGCTGGAGTGACGTGCGAACATTGGAACACCGATGTCGCCTTTCACTTGACGGCCGAAGGCATAAAGACATAACCACGTATGCTTTTAACAAGACTGTTTGTTGGCCTAGTTGGTACTTGCTTAGTGACATCTTTTAGCCGCGAAAGAGCACAACACAAAGGAAAGCCGCCCGTCCTGTCGTTGTGTGTTTCTTTCCTTTGTGTTGTGCTCTTTCGCGGCTAAAAGATGTCACTAACCACGTATGCGCTGGCTGAATGCTTGCCATAGAGACTACGTTGAAGAATGTTATTCGCAACAGCTTGCCTTATCTCTAGGTGGTCGCCATTTCGTTGAATCATGAAACTGAAGTCTATATTTCACCCGAATCGCCTGACTTGCACACTGTCGGCTTCTCAGGAACGAAAGCTAGATAGATCAACACACTTGTCTAGAACATTGCAATAACGTGATCCGGACTGCACCGGCAACGTTTGCCGATTACAACTGTTTGGAAATGGCCCATTTATAGCATAGAGGACTCGCTGAGATCCATGCCTTTCCTTTCACTCCTGTTCCTTCCTTATAGCATACAGTGCCGCTCAAGATGAATGCTCAAGTATGTGCTACCTTAAACTAATTGTTATCGGTATGTACGGCGCCGGAGCGCGCTGAATCGTGCCTGAGCGTGTCGTTCTAGTGTTCTTGACAAGTGTGTTTTCCTACTTACGTATGAGACTATCGAGGGTGGCTTGTTATGCAAATGGCGCGGTGAGCATCCACGTTATACTTAACTAACTCAATGTGCGGTGTGAGACTAGCTGCTCTGTTGAACAACGAATACATAGACGTTGGCTAGGCTTGTTGCTTTGCCCCGTCTGAATACGTGCCAAGAAGGGTATGTTACATGAAGCGATTAACCGAATACGCTCTAAGAAAAAAAAAAACGAGCATGTGTTACTCTTTTCTGTGAATCCTACTTGCCACGTATAATATGACTCTCTTTAAAGATGTACGTTAACTCTCTGTAGCCCATCTTAGCCTCTGAGTTGCGCCACGATAACTTTGTTGGGTGCGCTGTGGTACAACCGAACCAATGCGTGTTTCAAATAGGAAATCTTACAAAATGCGAATTGTCTTACCTTTTCTGACAAAGAACGGCGCGATTGAGCACAGCCGAATTGCCGGAACGTTCGCCGACTGTAGAATGGCTAAAATGACAATCGATGTTGTTGGTTTGCGTAGGCAGCGATGAGTTTCACATCCTTTTTCTTCGGCATAACGAATGTGCCCAAAACATCGCACGCACGCATCTGGCCATTTTTTCGCATCCTGTGCGAACAGGATATCCATGTCGAGTCTAATTCGGTTGTGAGTTGTGTGCACAACTAAACGAGCGTGATGGCGTCGACTCCGGACGCAGCAGCGAATCCAGGAAAGGCCGAGGGGTACTTACTTATTCATTTTTTTTATTTCATACGTATTTTGTAACGAACGCGTAGTTAAGTGACGAAAAAAATGTACAGGAAATGGTTCGTAATTTCATCCAAGGAAGTTGCTTAACGGTACTTTTATTAAGTTCTAGAAAATGTTTGACCTTGCAGAGCAGCGACCTCTGTAGCGCTGCTTGTCGACGCTGAGGAAGAAATAGATGTCGGTTGAAAAAATTTGGGGCTATGGTGTTGGGATTGTAAGTGTGTTGTATAAGCACAACAATGGGAATCATAGAATAGAAATGTTACCAATATTGAATAAGTTTTATTACTAATTACATGGTTCACTCGAAGGGATAGCGCTATTTCATCTGGAATATGATCGAATAATCAAAGAGTTATACATAAGATGGCATTAACAACTGCTTCATAGCACTGTATCAGTAATTGAACAACGCAAATTTAACATCACACAAGCAAATATACAATTTAGGGCGATCACTTTTATTGCTTCCGCAGTCATCCTTAGGAATTTATGAAGACACGTGCTCTGAGGCTGTCACTTATAGAAATAGTCCATAAGAAAAAGAAAAAAATGCGAAGCTTGTACTAATTCGCGCAAGGATTGAAAGAGCGAGGCTGGACGATTCTGAAATTTAACGTGGTTGCTTCTAGGTTGTTTCTAGATTTTAGCTAGGTGATGGTAGGTTTTTTCTAGGTCGCTTCTAGGTTGATGCTAAGCTTGAGCTCGGTGATGCTAGGTGGTTTATTTCTAAGTTCCTTCTCAGCGCAGAAAATTTCGAGTTAAACCCAAACACTCACAGACACGACACGGACATCCAAACTCCAGAGACAGAAACTCACACCGAAACCAAGCGTTCGCACCTCTCATAGCTCTACGGGAACGTCGTGGTTCACGTAGGGTTCCCGGGCCTTCTCGCAGCCGTCGTTGCCTTTCCCGTTCCCAGATGCTCTCGTTGTACGTAGCGCTGAAGCACTCCGCATACAGATGCTTCAGGCACGCTGAAACATGCGGCCATTGTGCTTATCACTGCGTTAACCCCGACAGTTTATTAAAGCTTTTATCAATTAGTGGTGACCTCAGCCTATAAATCTTAATTGGTGTTTCCCGCGTGTCTATTGCCTGCTTCATTTATAGTGGGCCAGCGGGGAGAAGTGGGATTTGCCCGATTTCTGTGGCACATGCCCGTTCACGAAGATGCTGGTTTCTTTTACTCTTGCACACATGAAAGCTTTTACGGCCAGCTTAAATTGCTTCGCTGTTTAAATTCCGCGTATCATGGTACGTATCTATCACCCAGCGTGATCCCACAAGACCATGCATGAAATCTTGTATATTCATTGATAGAGAGATATAACGTAGTGTTATGGAACGGGACGTAGGGGTCCTTTGCTTGCCAGGCGCTATGGACAGATCATGAACTGTGTCTTATTCCAACTAATCTAACACCGGAAACGTGTAGTCAGTCAACAATAACGATATAAACTTGGTAACGCTGATATGCGTTTAGACATGCAATCATCACCCTTCATTTTGATGAAGAACGCTTCCACGAGTTCACGAATTCAGATCTCTGCACACGGCCTGCATCTCCCGCGCGGTTGATCCCTTTGCAGACTAACTGGTTTGCACACGGCACGCATCCCTCTGCGCTTGCTCCTCAACAGCCTATCCGTTCATCGCGCGCCCCTATTGGACTCCGTTACTCCTTTTTCGGGTAATTTTGCCTTACAGTGTAGGTGCCCATCAGCTTTGCTGTCTCTTTAGCATTGCGCCTCCTGTGCACGCTACGCTAACTTCTTTTCCGAAGCTGTTTAAACCATGGACAGGGCTCTGTAGCAGAATAATTGACTAACCCAGAGAACGCCTTGATTCGATTTCAGCTCAAAGTATTGTTCATCTCCACATTGAGGGTGACACATTTGCGACAGACACTGGCGGCGGCGCCGGCGACAGCGGCTGCGGCGGTGGACTACATCATCGCCAAAATCACCTATTGCTGTGAGCCGTACAGGGCCGCCTATCGCCTACGCTGTAACGACATGCATAAATCGTTACGCAAGTGGTAAACGTACATGTCGGGTGCTCTTTCGCAAAATTGTTTGACTCCATGCGCAACTGCGTTGGATATTAATAATAATATCTGGGGTTTAACGTCCCAAAACCACGATATGATTATGAGAGACGCCGTAGTGAAGGGCTCCGGAAATTTCGACCACCTGGGGTTCTTTAACGTGCGTCTAAATCTAAGTACACGGGCCTCATACATTTTTGCGTTGGATGTTACTTTAGTGAAGCCCATAGCTGCAGTTCGTGCGCATATAACGCTGCAAGGGCCGCAGCTAATGGGCGAATACAACAACAAATGGGTAGTCTAATGCGGGACACTGCTCACATGCGTACTACACCGTGTCAAACGAATTCTTGAAGCGCGCAAGATGTCCAGCGCGTTGGGAATTGGCGCGGCATCGAACGACTTGGTTGTTGCAACACTCCTAGAATAGCGGACGCATGTACGACTCATCGACTCTTAATCCATTGTACCAGCGGAATCGCGTTGGAGTGAATAAAGGTGTCACCATGATCTTTGCATTAGAGCGCGTGTGGTAGGTTTTAGAGATGCCGCTCTCCAGACAATGTTATAGCAGCAGAGCCGCACAAGTTCACATGTAATAAAAAGTGCCCCAAGAAAATAATTACTAAGCATGAAATGCTTTTAGCTCCCGCTGTCGGCGGCTGTCAAGTATCATTGAGCCATAAGCCAACGCCGTCATTCGGGCTCTGAAAAAGACATCTGGGCTGTGTTGCGAAAAGAAATCGTGAACTTCTGGGCACTCAGTCAAAAGTTAACAAAAAAGCGGTCTGTGGCCGCTTGCCCAGGAGCGGATTACATACGCCAGCTACAGCCCAAACAAATTTCAAAAAAATTCCTCTAGATCTCACACATCCTAGAATTCGATGCAATGCTAAGGAGTAGGCGAGCAGAAGTCTATACCGCTTTTTTATTGCTTTGAGCCAAGCGTTTCGAGGTAGACCGACGTCCTTGGGCACGTTGAGTAGTTATGGCCATATTGGGGGCTTACCAGACACGTATACTAGACTGCCGTCCAAAGGGTATCCTATGGTCCAACGTAACGTGAGAATTCTCGTTAGAGCACAGATGTCAGTTTTATCGAAACGAACTGCACGCTACAGTGCGATGATGTGCATACCATAAGCAGTGGTTGTCAGCGTATTACTTGAGGGTTGAGCAACGGTTGAAAACAGCAATGGTGAGTTATAGGAATTCATACGTATTATTTATTACATTTTTATGAAAAAGGATAGCCAACACTGCAGCCACAATTGAAGTTGCTGCGACATAACGCCTGCAAAAGGTTTTTTTTTCTCGACGCAATTCTAAGCACTGACGCGGCTATGTGGTAGAATACTTGACTGTCAAACAGAATGCTGGGGTTCGATTCTAGTTCGAAGCATGAATGTTATTCTTTGCGTCCCTCAGAATTTCCGCTCACCGGCAACGTTGCCCACGTCGGTACCGGATTTTCTGCAGCACAGGTTCCTTAAAGCTATCGCGTTAAGTGTTACAAGGTCTTTGACCACTGTTCCTGGGTTGATGCGCACTGTCAATCACCTGTGGGTCGCACCCGTATTCCATAGGCCGTGGTATGCGGGTATGTGCGACATTTGACTGAGGAAAGTGATTTCATGACGTACGCGACAAGCATCTCACGCTATTAATGTCATGACCCGCTTATCGTGTTCATCTCACACTAAGGTCCTCCTATACAAATGTTGGTATTTGTCAAGTTATGGATTAGAGTTGAATTGAATTGAACAAAACTTTATTCGGTCCTGCGGAACGTGACGGTGTCGCGCAGCCATCTCAGTGCCACGTAGGGACGGGCAAACCGAGTCTGCTGGCCACCTTTCGGGCCCGCTGTACAGACGTGAGCTCATCCTTAGGACCACAAGATCACCAAGACGTAGGCGGTTAGATAGATAGATCGAAACAGTCAAAGTTCCTTTGGTTTTCTGAGAAATGCTTCGCATTTAAAGTATTTCCTCCGTGTTCTTCTCAGTATTTGTTCACACTGTCACCGAAGTGTCATTTGCAGATTACAATAGCGACATTCTAAGGCCAGATACCGGGCACCATACATATGCTCTTTCATATGCCAGCGCCATGCCTGTTCACTTATAAACGCCAGCAGCTACGCGCAGACGGAGCTAATCGCGGAGGCAACGGTATCGCGGCGCGGATTGCCGCCTTCTTCGAGAGATGGCGCAATGCAGCGGGCGGCGAACCACTTAGCGTGGCGCCTAAGACTGTGCCAAGTACCTTCTCCAACTAATATGCTTTTCCAGTAGCCATGTGATGCTTGCATCTACTCTCGATTACAGGAGAGCTAGCCATTTTTTTCACTAATACGGTTTGGTCAGATACAACGAGGGAACATACGCAGCAAATGCTTTTACGAAGAGTTTAGTTGTGTACTGTACATGCGTGATGTCAAGCATGTGAAGTAGGGGAGGGAGGGGAGGATAAAGGGGGATAAAGGGTCAATGTCGATGAGTGCACACCCTGGATGCGGAGCGCTTTCGACACGTGTTTACTTCCAACTGTGGTTTAATGCCGCGTTCAGCAATAGGCGATTTGCAAAATGATTCCCCATACAACAGTTCTCACTGAGTCCCACCACATGTGTGCAAAAACATTTTTGTGTGTGTGTGCCTGAAGCCTGATTGACTGGCAGTTTATAAACGTGTAATTTTTTTATGTTTATTTTCTGATCGCCACCACAGACCCTTGCGCCCGCTTTGGTGACTGCACCGTCCTTTTCATTAAAGTTAATTATCTGCCTAATCAAACTTCCATATTAAATTTTTGGAACTGGAAGCATGCTTTGACTGCCATGTTTGGTACCATATACTCGAACACTTGCGGCTGCTACGTCGTCAGATATTGAAAATTTTGCTTAAATGGAGAGAAAAGAAAGTAGCCTAAAAAGGGGCCAACACAATTTTTTTGCCGCCACCGGCCTAAAAAAGTAGCAGAATTGGCGCAAAATATCCGAAGCTGGCAATCCTGATCATAGTCACTGGTTTTGTCAGCTTTCCCGTACGGGCTCAGAATTTTCGCGTCACTTTATGTAAATCTGTTAAGCGGAAAGTGGCCATCTATGATGATTGATCGTTTAGTGGGACGCATACGTCGATTAATGGATGAACGAAGCGTCAATATTAGGATCCCTAGCGTAGTGTTACTCGGTGTAAAAGCAAGGCGTTCGGTTCTGATAGTTCAGACAGTTGATTCCTGATTGTCTTCACATTGAGAGGACAAAAGCGTTTTCGTCGTTTGTTGCTCTTCTTTGCTGCCTTCTGTCTCCTGAAAAAAAAAAGAAAGAAGAAGAAGACTGCTTGAATGCATACATGAGAACACAACATAGCCTTGGCTATAGTTATCTTTATCTGCACGACATGTATAGTAAATAGAATTGTCAACAAAATTACCATTTACAAGTGTGCGTCATGGCAAATCTGCGGGTCGACAATTTGACTAGTTACATATTGGGATAGAGGAAGGGGCGAAGAAGTCTTTACCAATATGGTGCCATGAGCACAACGTGACTATGAATGAGCAAATAGTGGTATTTAAGTACAACTAACCCTCAATTTAGGTACGTCCATCAGAAATTACACTACGATAACGCATTCGTCCGATGTACTGATGAAAAAAAATATGTCAGCTTCGCAAATTGTTGTGCCAAGCCTGCAAGAAATGAGGGGCTGGGCGTCCATCTTTGTTCCTTCTTATTTTTATCTTTCTTTTTTAAAATGCGAAGCATTTCTTAGCGAACCTCTGGCACTTTGGGCGTTTCTATCTACGTATCTATCTATCTATCTATCTATCTAGCCGCCTACGTCTGGGTGCTCTCATGATCGCCTCCTTAACTTGGTGTAGACCAAATTTGCGTGGGAGAGTAAGAGGATTTGACGAATATGATTGCCGGGCCATGACATGAATAACGTTAAAATCCTGCCACGTACGTCGTCAAACCCTTTCCACTAGACACGTGTGGCACATACCCGTTTGCGCCACAAGTGATTGACAATTTATATCTACCCAGGAAGGGTGAGAGCAGACATTGGTAACTTCAATGCTAGAGCGTTAAGGAAAACCAACATCGGCAGCGTTGACTCAACGAATGGAAAGAATGAAAATTAGGATCCCAGCGGGAATCGAACCCAAGCATTCAGCGTGGCAATCAGGTATTCTACCACTGAGCCATGGCAGGTCTGTAAAGTGGTTTGGAAAAACAGCCTACGCAGGCGTAATATCGGTGCAACGTCAATTTGGGCTGTGGTGCTGGCTATCTAATTTTACAAGAAAGCAATAAACACTGCATGATACTCCTACGATGTGTACTCATACGATACAGGCGTCATATCAGATTAACGTCTGTAGTTCCAGTGTTGGCTCCGCTTTTATGGCAGTCTAATAAACTATATGTTTGTATTTCTAATATTCAGCAAGCTATATTGAAGCATTGCTCGACCCCGGAGGAATACATCAACGAAAGTTACGTATGATATTCACATCATCGCACCGTAAAGTGCACTTAGACCGCCAGAACGACGCCGCATTTCTTACTATCTTCATTTCTCACGAGGCTGTGCGATGGCCTCATGCTGACCGAGGACGATGCCAGATTGACTGACAGCCGCTTGGTAGACTAGGCTACGTAGGCCACATACGCCAAGGTATAGTCTACGAACACGACAAACACCATCCACTGATGTTTGTCTACGTACCACTATCCAGGCCTACCAGCCTCGACGGCCTATACCTCACCAACGCGAAGGGTGACTTCAGGTTCCGACACGTCGCCGGCTCTGTCGACAGACAATTTGTCGACACAATGACCGAGGCATCCACGAATTCCAACAGTTCTACTGTACCACATACTTCACTACACATGGGCCTCTCGTCACCACGATCACGACCGGATCCTATAACAATTCATGACCAGCTGCTGGTGCTCACTGATCACGGTGATGATGCCCTTGTTCAAGAACTGTGAAGAACTTCTTTAACACATGCACACGCGTTCGTGAAACATGCGTGCGTTTTTGGGACACGTATAAGCACTACATATCAGCTTACCGCTTCTGGTGTTGGAATACCCACGTTGCCAATGGCAGCGTTACCCAACCGTAAACAACTGGTTATATAACACATATGAGGCTCTTCAACATATATATGTGTGTGCGTATAAAATTTATACATATCTTTAGTGTCATTTTATAACGTGTCGCTATGTAAAAAACTTACGCCACAGTCACCTAGCCGCCGCATGCTTCGCATAATATCTACTCCCACGGTACGTGAGATCTTCCGAATTTTTTTCATCTCTTTCTTTCATTTTCTCTCTAATCTGTATTTGTTTTCTGTCTTTCTTGTCTCTGTCTTCCTTCTATTTCTTTCGGTCTCTCTCTATATACTTCTTTCTATTTCTCGCTCCTTCTATTTTTCTTTCTCTTTCTTCCCTCTCTTTCTCTCTCTCTATTTCTCGTTTGCTCTCTCGTTCTATCTTTTTCTCTTTCTGTCTATATATTTCTCTCTCTTCCTTTGATTCTCTCCCTTTCTGTCTTTCTTCCCTTTATTTCTCTGTTTCTCTTTATTTCTATGCTATGCTTTAATCTATCCCCTGCTTCGTTTCCTCCTCCTCACCATCAGGGGAGAGCGGAAGTGGAGAGGGGAGGGAAAGTGGGAGAGAGGGAAAGTGGGAGAGGTTGTGTGTGGAGAGGGTTCGCGCATGCGCAGTAGGGGTGGGCCTCACACCACCACCGGATTAAACTCCGCCATAAGATGCTTCGCATCTAATAATGATATTTACTGTTGCTTATTTCTGTGCAGTTTCTAGCTTAGGCAAGGTTCCTCGTCATTGCGCGTTGAGTGTCACGCAGTTAGATGCGTCTCGCAGGGAGTTCGCGCCTTAGACGAAACCGTGCCATTGGGCATAGAAATTCGCTTGTTCTAACTATGTCATCAAAATAGAGTAAATGGTGGAAACCTTAAGTTGCCTACGTAATGATTAATGATGTTTTACCCTGATAAAAAACTATGCTGGATCTTTAACTACCTTGGCTGCTGCTTCATTTTTGGTTGGTATTCCGTAACAAGCTGACCTTCGTCTTCTACATCGCACATTTGTGAAGATGCTGATAAAAGCTTAAAGCACAAACGCATGCACACAAGAAATCGCGTTTTGCAAGACTGGAAGAACTTTTATTGCTGCGTAAATCGAGGATTCCTTTTGGTAACTCTCGACAGGGGAAGCGATGTGTCACTTGGAGGATAGTGAGGGCTACAGAATGGTATGTGTAATGAAAGATATTTTTTTTTTCGTGAACTCAGTACGCATGTAACGTGGTGCTGAACAAATACTGCCTATCTTTTCGTTAATTTTTATGCCGTCTTGATACCAAAAAACACTGGGACATAATCGTTCTTCAAGTAGCTTCTTATTACCTGAAGCTATATGTCATGATTATGAGAACTGTATAAATATAACGATTATGAAGGTTTGCGATACGGATGAATATTGACGCGGCATCCGCGCATTTTCCGGTCATATCGCGTCATTCATTTCACGTGTTGTTTTGGGCGTTTATGGCAAAAATAAAAATAAGACGAACATAGCCGGATCAAGTTGGCGTCACATTGCTGGAGCGGTGACGGCAATAGTATCGGGATAATTTTTTCAAAACGTTTGTGCTGCAGAGCTGGGTTGAATATTTCGCGTAATAATTTGAAGTTATATTGAAGTGGTTTGAAACAAGCGTGCAGCGTTATAAATTGAGCCATGCATTGTTGCCAAACCAGGACTAAACTACTAGCGAGCATGAAGGAATCTTGAGAGTCACTAAAAAAGCTACCAATAAGCGACAACTCACCATAGCGCCACGGCATTGACAGGTAAAATCCCGATTTTGTTTTTTAATTAAGTTTGGCGAAGAATGTTTTGTGACATTAACTGATATGCTGATTTTCTGTGGTGTTCCTTTGAAAAATACAGTATAAAACACAGTTTGGGACGCAAAAAAGCGTGCCGATAAAGGACATTGCTGCAAGCCATATATACAACAGCTGATGCAGCGTAGCTGTATCTTGCTGCGTTTAACTGAAGGTATTTTTAGAGGAAAATTGTTCGCAACAACGTCTTTTCGTTTAAGCTTATTTTAACCAGCATTGAACGCTTCAGAAAGTTAAAATGTTCCAATTTAACATTTCGCTGCATACCATAGCCTGAATATAATATGGAAGTGTAGATGCAAACACATACTTGATTCAGAAAAACCTTCAGCATCCTGCATCCTGGCTTCAGAATGATAGGATAAGCGTATTGCGAGACCCAGTGTGAAACACCGAAGCTAAGTAGAGATATGCAAACTATAATAATGCGAATAAGTTTTCACTAACGTAACCTGCTTTGCGGTTATTCAGATTGCACTCAATGCCGAGCACTGGATGCAAGCTTTCGTATGAAGGATGTGGTTTGCCAAAAAAGAGCGCTTTTGTTATTCATTTTTCCGCGTCATTTATACGTTCTTTGCGAGGAAGTCCCGCAGTCAACTGCAGTATATGTGAGAGTAATGGAGGCGAATCCGCAAAATTGCCGACATGGGTCCTTAGGCATCTTAGGTCAGGTTTACCGTAGTCTAAAGAAGGTGAAATTAATTATTCAAAAATGTATGTGGCAGCTTGTCAGCAAGGCAGAAAATATTACCTTTATCGAGAAGCCTTCGTCCCGCTCCATAACGCCCAGCCTGCGCCAGAGCTGAACGCATCGCTTGTTCAAGTGTGTGACGTCAGGATGACGTTGCCGATGCTCACCTGTAAGTTAGATAAACACTGCATCCATACCTTAAACTTAACACTGTAGCACGTGATACAAAACATCAGCTGTTCAAGAAAATTACAATAGCAGGACAGTCCTTTCTTCTACGGCAGGAGGCTTGGTGAGTTGGGAGTGTTCGCAGAGGAATATCACGTCCCTATTTTATTTTTTCATCTCACTCTGATGTACATTTCTGCGCAACATCGTGGTTTGCAGTGTCGTAATTCGAGTGCGCGAAATAATGACGTAACACTGACGCAAAAAAGAAAGATCGCTCCGGTTGTGTTCATTACTATACTACACCTGCATAATTGACGTAGATGCTAATACCCAATTGATGCACCTGCCAACTAATTACCCTAAGTACCTGCTAACTTAATACCTGCTAACGTCGAAGAAGGTAATAGACGTACCTGTGATAATACTTATGAGTATCCCGAGCACGACCGTAGCCAACATGCCAAGGAGAGAACTCCACAATGACGAAATTACAAACGAAGATGCGTCTGTTTGTGACCTGCAGATGAGTACAGCAAAATTCCTCATTTGGCACAAAAACACACGTAATGTCATACCAGGGTGGTAAGTAGATTCACAATAGCAAAAGCTGTCGAAATGATCGCCTGTACATTAAGCGATCCTTGTAAACTACAGATATATATAAACGGTAAAAATTCTTAGGCAGTCCAAAAAGAAGATATCTGTAATCATGGCACTTCACTTATTATTCCACCACAAAAATATTCGCATGACAAAAATTGCAGGTATATAACTGAAGTGATTGTAACTAGGGTGCGTTTGCAATAGTTATGTAGTGTCAATGCAGTGACACTGAAAGAATGTTTCCCGTGCTCTTATATTTTCTTTAGTGTGTCTTTACACCAATTATTTTGTTCGCTCTTGTGCAGTACAGTTTTCTGTTATTTCTGGGTCACCTCTCGCAGAAAATTCATCTCGTGTTCTACTACAAATATCTCTGAGATTGGCTATACCAACGTTACTTACGTATGCAAATGTCATACTATAACTCCATTTTTTATAGTAGTCACTGAGTGACTGCTATAAATAGTCACCCAGTGTATATAGTAGTCACCGAGTGACTACTATATAGTCGCGCCAGGAGTATGTTTCCGTCGGCAAGTTTCTTCACCTCTGCAGAGGTTCTTGTATAATTTTTCCTACTCTCGTCTTACTAACAATAACTTCCGGCGTCATTACAACATCCTTGCTGTATGTAATAATAATTGCGCTTGTCCATAAATAAAAATTAGGATTGCTTGGACCCGTCGACATAGTTGGTGCTATAACTACCAATGCCTGAAATTGTTCAATTAATTGAAGAATGTTATGAAAACACGGTACTGAGAGCAGCATCACGCACACTGCAACACCTGTTTCTTTTTGTGCAGAAAGAAAAATCAGTCTCGTGTATGTTACAGCAAGGTGATAATAAGCTTTATTGGCCATTCGTGAATTAACGAAAGAAGCTTCCGCAAGGAAAGTCGCTACAAGTTAAACAGGCAACGTTATGCAGGCCTTTGAGTTGTGTTCCGGAAAAGGCAGGAATGGTTCAATGAATGCGATTTCACCAGCCTGTATCTGCAAAACACTCCATGGTCTCCTCTATTTCATCATCATCGTCATCATCAGCCTATTTTTGTGGGCACTGCCCGAAGAAAGCGTCTTCCAATGTTCGCCACTTTACCCTTTCCTGAGCAACGAGATGAACTGTATGCCTCGAATTTTCAAGTTTCGTCATCGCGTCGAGCTTCCTGCCGTCCTCGGTTGCGAATGTGCCGGGCTTATGGCGGAACAGAATTGGAAAAGCGCGGAAGCAACACAAAGGACAAAAAGAGAAGCCCGATCTGCCACCCTTCTAACTTATGGCGGGCCGGAAGTGTAACGCACGCGAAATGCACGTTAAAATTACGGTCTCAAATGAGCTATGCGGAATCACGCAAGGTGGCGGAAGGGTTGTGACAGGGATAATTGACAAGCACTCCTTTGTAGCACAAAGCCACAAGAAAATGTACACGGATTCCTCAGGCTTCTAAGTTGAAGAAAGATTCGTCCTGTTCCGGTGATCAACCAGGGGCCACCGACTTTCCATTGCGGTCGCTCTTCCAATTAGCTAATCAGGATGCCACCAATAGGTGGATATCGAAACCGCTCGTCGTCAGCCATGGTACTTCCGGTTCGAGGCCTAGCTCTTCGCTGCTTCAAGGCGCCTGCTGTTCAGTGTAATCGGGAAGGAAACAAGTGCGCCGAGTATGTTTAGCGGTTGTGCAGTGACTGTGTCTTTAACTTCTTTTGGAAATGAATACAAGATATTTCGCATTTCACAGAATGAAGCGAGAAGTGGCAATTGTCAGTCGCTGTGAAATAAACACTGGTAATGGTGTACGTATACGGTTATACTTTAAAACGCGCAGCAATATTTTGCTGAATTCGCTTGATTTAGTATTTTCGTAGACTTTTAGTGATTTAGTATTTCGCATTTTTTGTAGATTTTAGTACATATGAGCTCATGATGCCAAGTGTCAACGTACGTACCCAAATTGCTCAAGGACTGCCCAGAACAGTATACACGTATCTGCCCGATCAAGTACGCCGATTCCGTATAGTTGAATCGCATCTACTGATTTGCCGACTTTCTGTCAAATGTCTGGAAAATGATGCACGCCGTAAATGCCAGCGGAACAAAACTAGTATCAGCTTGCACGTAAAACGATGGACGTTGCTTTTGAAACGACGAGCGACATGGTATTGCGTCTCTAGTATTTCAAAGACTTGCAAGCGTGATGTGGCGATACCATTTAGAGGAACTTCAAAGAAAAAGTGCATGTTGATTGAGCAGAATTTTGAATGTCATGGAACAAAAAGTTTGAGTGCGTGAGGGAACGAAAGCTCACGTAAAGCAAGATTCAGAGGTGTAAAAGAAAAAAAAAAAGCAGACGACTGCGAGAGTGGTTTATTTTTGCGTAGGAAACACTTTACTGTTGCTAATCGGTATATCGAAACCAAAATGGCATCGTTGCGACACATAAGCGCATGATTTATGTTAGGAGTTCGCACCATGAAACAAATAGGTCTTATATTGAGCGAGTATTTTACCACACTTCGAGGTGCAACAAAATGGTAACAAATGTTTATATGCCATAAAACGCGCATTAAAATACTCTCCGCTGCGAAACAACATTCATTTGTCCGGAGGGGCATGCCACTTGAATAAAGACACGACGACCATGGATACGTTGAGAAGTATTCGACTGGGGGTGCATTTGCTATTCAAGTAAGCTGCACATCACTCCAAAATGTTATGCAGTAATTTGTGAGAAAAAGGGACCGCGACTGCTAGGTGGAACGCGGAGAAAGCAAGAGCACAGTCAACAGAGCCCGGCACCTCGAACCGGAAGTCGATGCATTCGGGCGTCGTAGCCCATAATCTTTTGTCAGAGCCAGGTTTTTGCCATGCGCCTATTGGCAAGGCGAGGGTGAATTTCTGAGGAACTCGAAGCACGTGAGCACAGGATATTTATTGCCAATGGGTTGTGAGGAATCCCGCAAGATGGCGGTATGGTTATGAGAGGAGCAATTGACAACCACCCTCTTGTACCACGAATCCACAAGGAAACACACGCGGTTTTCTTATAAAAAAAGCTTCTCAGTTGAAGAAAAATCTGACAAATCCGTATGGGTTTGCTTGTCGCTTTGAGGTCTTATAACTGAACGCACGTGATGTGATAGCAGGTACAATTTACTTGCCGAGATACCACCTATTGTTGTTTTACTTTTAGAGCAGAGCTGCCATGGTGGAGGTTTGTCGTGTAGAAAATTAACATCATCATGAACCGGCGGGCTCTCAATCACCGCCAGAGCACTGAGTACACATGGTTATCAAGAGAAGCAGAAACGCGCGGCCCCTGATCGGTGTTTGCCGCATGTGTGTTCCAATGCTAATTTTTAGCGGGACCAGTCTGGGGAGCCCAATTTCTGCGTACATACGCGCTGTAGGAATTTTACAGCATATCTTTCATGGTCGAGGAGTGAAAAATATAGAAGGCTGGAGAAGGACTACAGAGAGAGAGAGAGAGAGAGAAAGAAAAGACATAGAAAGAGGTAAAAAGAAAAATAAAGCAAAGGAAGTTAGAAAAAGATAGAAAGACAGAGAAACAAATAGACATAGAGAGAAAGAGATAGAAAGACACTCTAAAAAAAGATTAAGAAAGAGAGCAAACATAGCCAAGTATAGTGTAGTATAGGAAGGGTCGAGAAAGAGGGAGGTGAGAGTGTCAAAGCCAAGCCAATCCAGGGAAAGCTAGGGGTTTACCAGCTCTGCTGTGATCCAGCCTTGCGCGATTTAGTGCTAGCTGCGCTTATTTTTTGTTGTTTCGCTTCGTCGCACTACTTGCGTAGCGCGCAATAAATTTTAGCCCATGGTCACCGCTTCATCGTTCACGCTCTGGTTTAACTCGTCCATCGCACTGCTTAGACTTCGACTAAAATTCGTGGCATGAGTGACTGGCACATACTTGCTCGAGGAAAACGGCTCCGTGAAATTTGTGAGAAGAGACGTAGCGGTAGCGTTGCCAGGACAATAGTCGAGCGATACCGGCATGTGCGGCGGTTTGATGCCGCTGCTGAGTGACCGCCACATGGCAAAAAGTTGTCCAACGATCATGAGCAGTGTAGATATTCCAGCTCCCTGCGATGAGACCGAAAACTGTGAGTTCTGAAACAGTGTAGTAACTTGGAATCATCATCAGGCTGTCTTACGTCCACCGCAGGACGAAGACCCCTCCTAGCGATCTCCTACCCTCTCTGCGCTACGCGAACTGATTTCATTTTATGCCTTCAAATTTCATAATTTCGTCTCTACAATTAAATCGTTGCCATCCTCGGCCGCTCTACCTATCTGAAAAGAGCAAAAAAATAAATAACAATAGACCCTTTTCATAATCCGCAAGTGCGCTTCTCTGCGCTGCATATTTGAACAACTAATGGCGGCACCTCTCTTGCTTAGAGTGGAGACGAGGTCCTAGTTGCACGTGCTGAGGCTTGTCTATTATGCGTATTTATGTCAAGAGAGCCGAATCTACATTTTCCACGTCATAGCGTAAGCAAAATGCGCTAGAACACGCTGTTTGCAGTAAGTGACTAGCCGCCATTACTTGGGCAAGCTGCATGGCAGG
Organism: Rhipicephalus sanguineus; assembly: GCF_013339695.2. NCBI lineage: Eukaryota > Metazoa > Arthropoda > Arachnida > Ixodida > Ixodidae > Rhipicephalus > Rhipicephalus sanguineus. The sequence continues at coordinate 2,576,911 of NC_051183.1, forward strand.
AAAGCTAGCTTTACAATTATGAAAAGGGTCTATTGCGGCTGATCTCACACATTCTGGGAATTGGTGTCATGCGAAACCGTCAGTGTGTAGAAACCTACGGCGGATTTTCCTCTTGGAGCCAAGCGTTACGAAGTGAATCGACGCATTTGTGTAAATTCGGTACTTGCGCGCATATCGTTGGCTTGCCAGGCACGTCGACCACGCTGGCGTATAAAGGGTAGCTCATGGTGCGATGCATCGTTGGTATTCAAGTTACAGCAGATATGTCAGTTTTGGCCGCGGGATCGAATCCCGACAGAGGAGGCCGCATTCTCGATGGAGGTGAAGATGCTTGAGGCCCGTGTACCTTGATTTAGGCGCACGTTAAAGAACCTAAGCTGGTCGATATTCCCGAAGCCCTCCACTACGGCGTCCCTCATATTCATATAGTGGTTTTGGGACGTTAAGCCCCAACAATTATTATTATATTATTATCGCAATAACTGCTTTAAATATTCTTTTTCCCCAGAACTGTGCAGGATTGGAATAGTTTAAATAATCTTCAAGTCACAACAAAATCTTTCACATCCTTTGCCGCTAGTCTGGAAAAACAGAGAAAATAATTTTACTTGTGTGAGAGCTTTGTTTTCTTTTCTTCAAATGAGAGTGATGTGCCATCGGTAATATTTTGTTACGTTTGTTTCCGTTGTAAAATGCAAGTGATAGTTATTTGTTTCCTTTGTGTTATATGGCTGCCTACTATGTGAAATGTGATAAGCTGTTCCATCTGTTTGCCTGGTGTTATATGCCGATATTTACGTCTTTTGTACCCACCTGCTAAAATCCCTCCAGGGGATTGCAGTACCAATAAATAAATAAATAAATAAATAAATAAATAAATAAATAAATAAATAAATAAATAAATAAATAAATAAATAAATAAATAATCTCTTAGAGTTACGCCTCCCATTTTCGATCTATCGTACGCTGTATGGTCCTTAGCTTGTCGAGTGTCCTTGTTATTCTCCTGGTTTCCACCGAACATGATAAGCATGCTTCATACCGATAGCGCGCCATCTGTCGGCTGCGCTGCCAACCCGTGAAGCTTTGATATTCTAGTATACTATAGCACTGCGGGAGCTGTCGCAACAACGAGCTGCATACGCCGCGTCTAGCTCTTGCGGTCATTACGTAGTGGCGAAATAAACACGCATCAAGCGCCCCAACGCTCTTGCTTGCATGTGGCAAACTCTTAAGGGAGAGAGAGACTGAGCATTTTCAACTAGCAATAGTCGCTATCAATCTACTAACGCCTGCGGCAAAAAACAGCAAAATTGTTTATGTTGTAATGGTTACTGTTACAAGCTGACACCAGCGACGCCAGCGCGAAGTCGGCGATGGGATGACAGCAGGTTAGTTCGTTCCGTACGTAAGCAGAGACAGTGAAGAGATCAGAGACGTGGGAAAACAAAACAAAACAACTTTACTCTAAGGATATTGCGGCACAAGAACTCTAATACAGCACTTATTACAAACTAACAACTACATACAAACTCAATAAATCAGATACAGGAGAGAAGGATTATAAACTACACAAAACTAACAAACACTAAAACTACTGATGCGAAAGTTCGAAGATATAAACAGGGGAAGGCATACGTGTGATGACCGGCAGCGCTGAGTCCACGACGATCGGATGCGAGAAGTCACAGAGAGTTCTGGCACGACTGCGATTGTCAGTGGTGTTGCAACGCTGGCGTTTCCGGGAGGCTAGTGCTTGAAGGCGATCTCGGGCAGGTTGAGCTAACCCGAGAGGAAGCTCCGATGTCTACAATGCGGACGTTAATTTCTCGTCACAACTAAACGAACGGCTAAGTTTAGGTGGCCAGCCGATACAGAGCCACACTAAAAACTTCCAGAAGGGATACTTGTTGATCTGCTTCTACACCATGTTGGTAAGCGACTAGACTGCTTAGAAGGGCAAAATCCTGCGCTTAAATCATCCTCGTGTCCCCTCATCCTTTTCCTGGGGGAACAAGGGACCTCTACTTGGGTCCAATCATGCGCGTTTCATTGTTCGAAACTCCGCCCTAAAATTACACTGACCACACCCCCTTTTAATTAGGAGAGTGTCCTCAACTGAGCGAGGGTGACGATCTGTTGGGTTGCTGCCATACGGCTTGTCCACCAGAAGTTTTTCCCGTGGGAACGGTCAGTTTGCTTGGCTCTCAGCCGGAGCGTCTTGAAGTCAAAAGCTTGTTCGGAGTACCTCGCGGCCTTTGCAAGATCTTGCCGCCGCCGCCGTAGGTACAAAGGATCAATCGTCCGCGGCGACGTTCGAAGAAGGACACCCCTTCAGCACTTCCCGGCTCTTTTCAAGAGTACGCGGTTCCCGCCGGTCAGCGGGGAAGAGCGGCGCCCGTTAATTCGCCGTGACGCCGGGACGAAAAAATCGCCGTCCGTGACAGTTACATTAATCCGCTTCTGCGGTGTAGAAGCCGTGGGTTTCATTCCTGCGAAGTACCAACATTCTAAATATATCCGATAGCTTTCAAGTGCATCTCATTGATTATTTTGTATGCCTTTCTTGATTTCTTTCTCGCTCATTTTGTCAATTGCTTTTGTTACGTTACTGGGCGCTGGTAGAGAGGACGAACAACCACCACCCTCGTTCCTGACGCTTCTCAATCAAAAATGAAGCTTTTGTAGCTTGGGGCATTGATAAATTATACGTGTCGAGCACAGAGGACGCGAATGAGAAATTCGGGAGCTGTACCTATTGTCTTGTTCAGTTCTTGAGAAAAATTCAATGCTTTCTTCGGTGTATAGGGTGACGAAGGTGATACCGTCAATATAAGGTTTGCTGTAAGTACCGCTCACCTTGGAATGCACGAACGGGAACATTGTGGCCAGAATGAAAAGTCCCACGAAGGGACCGGTGGCGGCTCCGTACGCCATCATGACAAGCTGTAGTGACATAAAAATTCAACAATTATTCGCTTGAAAGTGCCTTGAAGTCAAAGCAATGAAAATCTCCATTCTGCTGAAAGTCAAAGTACGCGGTAATTGCATTTAAGGCGCGAGAGAGCACAGTCACAAGGAATTACACGGGACAGAGCGCTTCTAAAATGTACGTGGAATCCAGGCAACTGGATATGGTCACTCCGCAGTTTTGTCTAGGCGTCAGTCGTCTGCCTGTGCCACTTGGACGAAAGTTAACGCACGGTTCGGCCGCCGTGCGCGCGTGATAACTGTCGTACCGCCATTATAATGCAGTTGATAAAATGACGGGCCCCTCACTGTAGGGCGTGTTACCATACCCTAAATCACGTAGTAGCAAATCGCAGCAGAGTCACGTCACCTGTTGCAGCAACGTCACGTAAGACGTCATACCCCCGCCGTTAAATTTGAATGAAAGGGAAGGTTGTGCCTGGCGTTACCTAAGAACCGCAATTTACCATTTTGAGTGGTTGACCTGTGTCGTTGGGGTTATTTTGCCCACTATTTTGCCCTCATCACTACTGCTACGGCCAGACGCGTGACTCTGTCAATGGCATAATACGTGACGGACAACTTCCGGTCGCCGTCACGTGCGAGGCCCTCACATGCGAGACATTCCCATCACCTGAGCAAAATACATGTTGTCTTTTGCTCAGGTGACGTGACTGCCCCGCATGTGACGGCGACCGGAAGCTTTTCTACTGCTCTTTTTAGGAGATGAAAAAAAAAAAACGTCAGTGTAGGCAGTTACCACTTCGCAAAACCTCATCTCATATTATGCTAATTCAGTAATGCAGCCGCGCCTGTGGGTCTGTAATACCCTTTGAGAAGACGTTCTCCTTGTCAGCAGTTTTTCGCGAAAATATTCTTCAAACGCGTGACGCGCAATTGTCAGAATATTACCTCATACTCACCTCAAAGCGCACCTTATTCCTTATTGGTACAGCCTCTTGCGGACGTAAAAGTGTAGTTCCCGTACATGTGAGGATATTTTGACACACGGTAACCACCGACGTTGTCGGTATGGTTTAATATTTGATTGGTCAAACTCACATATCTAAGGAACATACGTCCAGCGAAAACATTGTAGGCGATTTGATGAATTTTAATGATTTCGGTGTTATTTATGAGAAAAAGCTGGGAACAAGTTTTTTTTTTTCACGCCATCCACTCACCGAACGCAGCAGCCACGGCAAAACAATGAACCGCTGCATCATACGCAACGATAGTTGCCAGTTCCGTTACTTGATTTGGAGATTTAGAGCCTCATATTAAAAAAAAATGTATCCTTCAAAATTTTGTACGCTTTGCTGGAATAATGTCTTGAGGGACAATTTGAATGGCAAAGCCAAAGTGAAGATAATGGAAAGGTTTGTCCTATGTAGGTTTTTATTCAGACGCCTAACCAAACGTCGCAGTTGATGTTGAACCAAAATGGAGAATTGAGGTGCTTACTCTCGTTAGGGACCCCATGTAGACACAGACACAGCTGTAGGCCGTCATAAGGGCTCCCAGAAGAAATGCTGCACAAAGAAGGGTCAGTCATTGTTATCAAACCCACTTCTGCAGTCATACCTTTGCTATCTGTGTTTTCATGCTGATGTACAATGATGTTCTAGGACATAGAGTTATGACGTGTTGTTTGTTATGTTACCCATATCTGAGGATCATGATGATTCGAGGAAATAGTAATTAAATTCTGGACATTTTATTGCACATTACCATGGTGTTACCTAAAGTGTCTATTGTATGTGCAACATATCATTTCTGGTTTGACGTTACTGTCAGAACGTTGCTCGAGATGTGCCTGTGTGTTCATGTCTTGGTTTTCATTGTTAGAACGCTGATTTGACAGTTTGTAATCGCTCTGTTCTGTCGCTGTTTGTGTTACTTTGAGAAATTTGAGCGTTGTGGGCTTCATCCCTGAAAGAGCTGAACAGTAGCCAGGATTTGTGCGCCAGTATCTCCTCGCACTATATCGATTAAAAAAATGGTAGTAGAAAATGAGACCCGCACTTTAAATATGTGTCCTTCGATCTGGTCAAATGCACAATCCATTCAAGTGCTTTAAAGAACAATGAATTGCCGTTCACACGAATTATAAATTGTAGTGTTAAACGTTGCAATGCAGTTCATAGTTAGCGTCATCACAAACCGATGCCGCGGGTTGTCCAACGGACATTAGATTCGAAGATCTTGAAGTGCGGAGAGAGTATGTCGACATAGAGGACGGCAGCTTGCGAGTTGACGATGGACGATGTCGTGCTAGAAAAAACAAAAGTCGCGAATTTGGAGACCTTATTAGAAAAGCATGAGTTCCTTAAAGCAGCCTATAAATTGGTTTTAACTCATGTATTAGTAATTATACATCATTTTTCATAAATATTGCTTGGTAGATATTTGAATACGTCTGCTATTCTGCGTGTCAATTTGAGCCTATATACTTCCTACTCTCATATTCGGCTTTGAGAATATTAGAAATGATCTGATGGCTTAAGTCCACCTTATACCCACTTCATTTTATATTTATACGCAGGATCATGCCACATAGTCATTTATATTTGCGTGTGGGAGAGCACAAAGCGAGCAGTTGTGTAACACGCGCCTGAAACAGGCCTTTTGTACTAATAAAGAGAAAGCAGCTTTCATTGTGGAATATCGATGAAATATCAACCTTATAACAATATTTCGTATCTAAGTTGTACAATAATTCATTATTTTGAGGAGTTGAAGCTGACGGTCACGCTTGTAGCTAAATGTAAGAAAAATTCAGTGCGCGATCGTCCACCGCATAGTCAAGAAGAAACCGTTCACATCCTTAATAATTTATATATTGAACACAGCGTAGTATCGTTATAACATAGCACATCTACTTATATTCGCAAACAGAAAAGAAGGCCGGAAGCATCAGTGAGGGATCAATGATATCAGCACAAAATTATTCTGTAGCCTTCAGCGAATATGAGCATGTTAACTTAGGCTATGCACATATAAGAAACATAGCCTTAAAAATAAGTGAGCATCTCGCAAGCAGGAATAAGATTCAATATATACAAATTTACAAAGAACCCCACTCCCATACGCAGCTAATGACGGCATTCCCTAATCATTTTCAGCTTATAGAAATGGAAACACTCCACTGAAGCAGTTCCTACTTCACACGAAATACAGAGCGGTGCAGGCCTCGTATTACACATGCCCACATGGAGGAGCGCCTAAGAAATATGCGCGAAAGATGACAATAATCCTATTGGTTTTACAACAGTTTCAAGTCCCAAAACTTAACATTCCAGTCATTTTGGGATCCCGCCTGTTTCTACAGTATTTCAGAAATGAAGGAATTTTAATATTTATAATTTCTAGCCTGGGGGTGCTTGTAGCCGTTTAATTAAATTGATGTATAACAAAATTAGTATGGCTAGACAATTCTGTATAACGAACATAAATGGCAAGGGGTAACATGAAGATCATGACATGCCTGTCATGCCCGGCATGACTTACATGCCACGCTCATGGTGCGCTCACGGTCGTTTCGCTAGCTTCACACGTACCAAATTTGGTATTGCGGGACGTGACTGTATGAGCAACATAAATGACAGGTTGTAACATGAAAATAGTGATATGCATTATATGTATGACATGATTTACATGACACGCTCATGGTGCGTTCGTGGACGTTTCGTTTGCTCGATATACACCAAAATTTCTATTGCGGAACGTGACTGTATGATGAACATAAATGATGGGTGGTAACTCGAAAATAATCACCTGCGTGTTATGTGCGGCATTATTTATATGACAGTGTCTTAGTGCGCTTTCGGCCGTTTTGTTTACTGGATATATACCAATTTTGCTATGGCATATGAGTGCGTGACGAACATAAATGACAGGTCATGCATCTTATATACTGGAATATACGGTTCAGTAGCATGGTATATACCATTGTACATGCTTGCATGCATGACAAACATGCGACAGTGAGCTACATGCGTATACATGAAGGACTTGATTTGCCTACAAGATAAACAAGGCGATGTATGCAGCTGCTTGCTGGCTGCTTGACATTACATCGATTCGCACAGTGCGTGGGATTTGCCGGATTTTTTTGTAACCTCTAAATAACTTTTCTTTTATTTTAGTCGATTTAACTAAGAATGAACTGCGACTTTCTATCATTTAGGTACTGTGATGTAATATGTTGTAGTGCTGTGACCCACGGATAATGCACTCGAACTGCACCAAGTGGGACGCTAACACCGAAACCACCGAAGAAATTTTGAAACCTGTTTGGGATTTTTTTTTTTTGCAAACGCTAAACATCAGCAATTCACATTTATGGAACCTTACCTTAACGCGGCGCTGACGATAGAAGTGAGAAAGATTCCAGTGAATCCCCTGAATTTTATCAAGTAGGTTTTCACATAGTATGGCAGGATCTGTTGTGAAAAAAAATGGCGGCACTGCGATGCTTCGAGGAGACACTTATGAAAATTTACTGTCCATTCTTTCTTAAAAATAGAAAGAAAACGGCACCATTGGTATTGATTGAAAAGAAAGAAAGCTGAATTGCCGCCTTGTATGTGCAAATCCAAAGATATAATGATGAGTCACGCCGTAGTTGCGTACTCCGGATTAATGTTCACCTCCTGTGAGGTTTTGACCGTGACCTAAGTACACATCTAAATAAAAACGTGTTTGTGCATTTGTTTCCCATCAGAATGCAGGCGCCGGAGTCTGCACTCGAGCCCGTGTCATTGAGCTTAATAGCTCTATACTTTACCCCGTGTATCCGGTGTAGAAACCAGATTTTTTTTTTAAATTGCGGGGTACTCGATTTCAAGTAACAAACAAATCATGAAGACAAGAAGAAAACACGCCTATAGCAATGATAATATGCAAAAATAAAAGCCAATGAAAACAACGAGACGAGCTCATCCAGCATATTGTCATGCGGGTTTCTAAACTTTATTTTGATGTGTTCGGCTTTCGGGCACAAAAACTGTTAGCAACGGTCAGCGCAGACCACGCCGCAATGCTTAAAAACTTCGCGATTATTTGAGATAATTCTGTTAAGATTAAGCGCAGAACGTGAACAGTCTAGATTATTCTAGAGCTTACCGAGCAACAGCGATAACGCTGGAAGGTTCGATGACTACTTTATAAAAGACGACGCGCTCCACCGATCTCCACATTACTCGACGGCCGACGACTGTTCACGCCGCTATCAGTTTACAGGGTGAATCGCTTGCACGTTGCCTCCTCATTTTCTGGGTGCAAGTTCGCGCAGATAAAACGTTTACTCTTGAACACGCCCACTGCTGCCTTCGTAAATGTCGCGATCATGTGACAATATTTATCCTTATTGTCACGCGTGCTTATTGGTTCATTTTTGATGGGATCGGGTTTCACCCACACCAAAAAATTTTACCACCGCCCGTCACAGGCCGCGTCGCAGTGTTAAAAAACTTCGTGATTGTTCCGACTGTTTTTTAAGACTACACCGAGGAGGCGAATTGCCAAATTTGTTCAGGAGCTTACGCGACCACCAGCGATAATGCTGGAAGGTTCTATAAGGCATGTGTGAAAGCCAACGCATTTCACAGGCGAGCAGATTACCGATGGCTGACGACTGTGGTCGCTGCTGTCATTGTACAGATTGCATTGCTTGTACTTTGAATTACTTAATAATAAAATGTCACAGTTTCACCGTAAGGGTGAAGCAATGAATGCGATAGCAACAAATTGTAGTGTTTTGCGAAGTGAGGGTGGCAGCTAACTGTCTTGTATTCGATCTCGCGTAACTACAAAACGCTGGTGTAAGAGAATACGGCCGCTCCAGGGAGAGATGCTCTCCGCATAGTCACTTCGCGTTGAGAGCGCAGCACGTAGAAGGGTATACGAGCCGCCCACTGTGATGGCTATCGAGAAAGCACGCGCGCCAGCGATCGCGACCACGCCCTTAGATTCACAGTTCAGTGTTGCTCCTCGCGCGACAACGCCCTCCCCCTCTCCGCGCCAATGCACCCTCCGAGCGACGGAGGGTCTTTTCATGCTCGTTAAAGACAGGCGGGGCGTTTACTGTCTCCTTTGACGGCAGGCCTCCCGAGCGGGGTGATGTTATCGCATGCACCCTACGAGCGACGGAAATGGGCCGGCTCGTTTGATCTCTGCTTCGGCCACGTTCGTCGGCCCCGCTCGCGTGCTTTTACACGCGGTAGAACATACGATGCGCGAGGGATCTTATGAATTTGGACTTCATACGTGAGGGACATGACGGCGCCGGCAAAAAATTCGTCGAGACTGTCCATATAATTGCTATCGCAATAATAATATCTGAGGTTTACATGCCCAAACCACCATATGATCATGAGGCACGCTGTAGTGGAGGGCTCAGCAAATTTCGACCATGTGGTGTTCTATAACGTGCTCTATCGTCGCACAGTACACGGGCACTTTGAGTAACGTAAGTTTCGGGGCACAGGTTCCCCCAATAAAGGGTTTCGGCTCTACCAGAGTGACTGCCGCCTTTTCGCCGGTACTTTCACGCGAGAATATCGCTGAACCAGCTACTAGCCACGTGGGCCATTTGTCCAAATAGTTTATGCGCATTTTTCGTACTTGTATGAATAATCCTTATTTTGATTTGATTTGATTTGGTTCGACTTGATATCACGTTTCAGCGCTCGTTCATGAGGTTATCCATATTTATGGCATATTTTGAATTCGATAGATTTCTCGTATATACGTTGCGTGTCTTATGACATATTCTCCATTATGTCCGGCATGAGGATGCACAGTTGCAGCCGCTGTTCTTATTTTCCATATGCTGTCCGTGCGTAACAGCATAGCCATGTCGTAGGCTACTGCTGTGCCTCAGCAGAAATGCCACAATGTCACCGACCGTCGAACAGCGAAGGATACTGGGAAGCGTGCCGTCTTTTCCCTGCCGGCCCCGACCGCCGACCCGAGTCGTCGTTCTCCTGCGCTTCTCAGCGACTGAGAGCAACATTCCTGAGTGGGCTGGAGGGGACAAACAACGGCGCTCCACACACCTACGGTGTCGACTGTCCGATACCTTGCAGATCTTCTCACCTAGCTGTCTGGCCTTTTTCCGTTCAGGCGCGTCAAAGTGGTGTAAACGAGGCGCCGATTCCCCAAAAAGGGTCATGGGAGGTGTCAATCATCAACCGCCGTCAAATAGACACTGACCTTTGGAGACGCATGGAGACGCAGGCGTGCTCTTCATTATGCTCCAGCCAGTGCTGCAGAATTGATGGAATCCTGGCCGCCGCGTTGAGAGGAGAAAGAAGGGGTGGACCTCAACCTCGTTTTTTAAATGCAAATGCATTTCTTAGTCGGGGGTTGTCCCGTTGGGTTGTCCTGCGTCTCTGGCCGGCGTGCGCACAGATCTCTCCGCGCGCGCTCCTCCTCGCCCCTAGCAACAGCTGCTCCGCGCCTAGCAACCGGAACAGGTGGTGAGCGGTGGAGGGTAAGGGAGAGGAGGAGCGCGCGGGCGTGTGATGGCGCTCGCATAGCGGAGCAGCGGAGGGTAAGGGAGAGGAGGAGTGTACCCGGTGAGGGCGCTCGCATCGCGGAGCTCGCTCGGCGGAGAGAGAGCTCAGGCGCTCCTCCTCTCCGCGCTCGGACCTATATATATCATGCAGGGAGCGCGCGCTTTGGTGTCTTGATAGCGATGGAAGTCGGTGAAGTCGAATCTCTCGCGGCAGCGATACCACTAGGACGAAGTGTAACACAATGCAACTCGAGCATTACGCCTCTACGTGCACACTCTCGTCTCTCTTCATTAATTAATCGCACACTCATCGGGTGCACCCAAATGCATTCGCATTTCCTCACGATCCCCTTCGGGGAGGTGCGGGGGAATTTTTTTAATCCAGCGCACTAGAGAGCGCCGATGGCTGTTCACTAAGATCGAACGACCTAAATACGGGTTTTCTTCCATCAACTTGTCCTGCTGACTGCTCCGGGCACAATGCCCACTCGTGTTCGCACCGGCCACGCAACCCGAATCGCAACAGTACCAGTTACCACGGCGGGTGGGTTTTTCATTTGTTGCGATATCAGCGCAGGCTTCCCTTTGCCGTCCCAGTGCATTCGACTCACCTGGTCGTGACTTGCGATAGCGCCGCTCAGCTGTGGATCGCAACCCCTAAACCAGAAGATCAGCGCCAGAGACATGAAAAGCTGCACTACATATGATGTGACCAGGAAAAGTGTTCCCACTTGAACAGTCCTGCAAGGAGACAAAAAGAGCAGTGCAATCGTTCGACTTCTCGGTATCTTTCTTGAGTTATGTCAATTAATCACTGAGGTGATTGTTAAGGAATGTTGGTAAGGTATGCTCTCTTTTTGTCCGTTTTGGTTACACCTATAATTTTCGTTTCCATGGCTCTTCGCGTCCTCCTCAATTTAAATTGAAGCCTTTCAGTAAACTTCCAGGTTCCTGCCCCGTAGGCAAGCGCCGGCAAGATGCAGCTGTTATATAGTCTTCAGGGATACCGGTAAACTACCGTTCATGTTCTGAAAATACCCGTCAAATGCGCTCAACCACATTCCTATTATGCTACTGCCTTCATTCTCATGGTTTGTATCTGTGGTCCCTACCTGCCCTAAGCAGCCAGATCCTCGCTACCTATCTCAAACCGCTTTTATATTTATAGAATGTAGAACATTCATTAAGTGCGTGTTAATATTTACACCCAGTTATAAATGCATATTGCGCACATCCTAGTCGAAATAAAGAAGAAGAAATGCGCATGGGCAGGGCATGTAAAATTGAAAGCAAGATACTCGCTGGTGATTGGTCAGTGAGACTGGTCGCTGGTCAACAGACTGGAATGCAAGAGAAGACAAGCGCTGCAAGAGGCAGGCAGAAAGTTTTAATACGAGAAAAATGGGAGAGGCCCTTGTCTTCCAGTGGGCGCAGTCATTCTGATGATGATGGCGGTTGTTAGATATGAACGAAAGTTTTAGCGCACAAGACGAGGCAAAAGAAGAGGCGTTAAGCACAGATGCACTCGTAGTTATTTATTTATATATTTATTTACTTACAAATTTATTGGCACTGTCAACCCACAATAGTTTTTACAGGAGTGGAATAAGTAAAAAAAGGAACACACAGGAGTGCTACATTCCTTACAAAATAACATCCTGTACAGAAGAAACATGGGAGATCAATAATGTTAAACAAGTTGCAAACATACTCGAACAGGTGAAATCTACTAAAACCATTGATTCTCGGTGTACAAAATGAAAGAAAAGCGTGCAACACAAAGGCACACGAAAAGATATGAAAACGTGTTGCGTACAACCACGTATAGTGCTCCATTTCTTGCCAGGAATTCGAAAACGAACGGGTATAGAAGAGAAACACCACTGAGAACGATAACCCATGAACAATGCGGTCGCTGGCGTCAAAATAACTACAATATTTAGGCCTAAATTTTTAGACAAATTCACTTGATGACGATATTTGCGATGCAGCATCATATCTCATTTCAATGTACTCGTCTCGTCTGCTAAGAGGTTCATTTATTGAGTCACCATTGCGATATATGAAGCTCTTATGCTTCAACGGGTAGCAAGTGCAGCCTACATTGAGCTTAGGATATAGCATCCTTATTTAATTGTTTAACTACATATGCCGTAGGCGACGGCTCTGTCAAAGCAGGGGAGCGCACAGGAATAATGCAAATCTGCGAGATGTGGTAAAAACATTAATATGGGCGAGTAAGCTGTTTGAACTTGTAAACGCATCTGCAATATACAACTCATGAACGCCAAGAATTGTATGCTCTGAGAGTGTTAGCAAAGAGCCAGTGTCTTGAATTACCAAATAATGACCGTTACCTTGCTGCTGTCCTTGGCACGAAAGCTGCGCAATTGGACTCTATAAGGATTCGAACATATGGCGCAGCAAAATGGAGGATAATTAAGAAAATTTCGAATGAGTAGCGTGCAGGGAGCGATAGAACAAAATGAGTTAGGCTCAATGATAGATAGATAGATAGATAGATAGATAGATAGATAGATAGATAGATAGATAGATAGATAGATAGATAGATAGATAGATAGATAGATAGATAGATAGATAGATAGATAGATAGATAGATAGATAGATAGATAGATAGATAGATAGATATTGTCAAAGAGGCCTTCGTTTGCCACGAAGTGCTTCGCATTGAAAAAAAAAAAACGGGCCCCTAGATTCATCTCTATAAACGACTAAAAGAAAAATGGGACGCCATAGTCTCGCAAAGAGTGTTCCCACCAATGCCGTCAGGCAAAGCTATATATTGGGAACGTGACGAAGCGAAGGAAGCGTTTTTTGTTATTGCAAGCACTAATGAGTGTGGCAGGCTTTTTTCCGGTATTTTGAGTGTTGTTTATATTTCCGGCGGTGACGTTACTAGCACGCGATGATAAATGACGTACTATCTTTATCCACCTTAGAGGAAGATGTCGTCGAAGTGAGGGACGCACGTGCGCACCACGACAGCGCAGCGTAGAGCGAGTGACACATCGCACCTTGCTCTGTATGCGGTGATAGCTGCCATACTGTGGTACATAAACCGCATCCGTTGCTCACAATAAGTGGCAACAGCTTTTGAACAGCTGCAATCTCCGAGCGCGGTAAAGCAATATGCGCGACGCGTGAAAGCTAGTCGGATTCAACCTTGGAATAAGAGGAAGCTGAGCTAGTTGGTGCGTATTTATGTTAATATACGGACACAAGAGAGAAGTCAAGACACCTAAAACGCGGAATAACAAATGAAAAGGCGCACAGCGGCGGAAAAGTAGGCCCAAAAATTTATCTGCGCATGCCCAGGCAAGTGGCGATATCTATCAATCCAGCACGCATGATGGTCTACGTGAGAGATAACTAACTGTTCAGGCACTTGACTTGTTCTTTATACAAGTTAATCAACGGTTGGCTCACTTAGCGCTACAGCTATTGTCAATATGCCAGACCTCAAACATTAGACGTGTTTCTTCATTCCTGTGTCTGTACAAAATTGCGCATTCATCAAACTTTCGCATGCGCTTACACTCTCGGCAATGTAAAGATAGATTAGATAGTGAGCTTCCGGTCAGCGATCCCTTCTGTTTCTGGTCAGCATCTATTCCATCCTTACAATGTCGAGAGTGTAAATGCACACAGAAGTTCGGTGAATGCGCAGTTTTGTACAGGCACAGGAATGAAGAAAGTCGTCTAATGGTTGAGGCATGGCATATCAAAAATAGTGGTAGCGCATTCGTGAGCCAACCATCGATTAACTTGCATAACAAAGAAATCAAATGCCTGAACAGATATTTCTCATGTAGAACCCCACGTGTGCCGTATTGATAGGTATCGCCTCTTGCCCGGGCATGCGCAGAAAAGTTTTCAGGCCTACTTTTCTTTCCGCCACTACGCGCCTTTTCAGTTGTTCATCGGTGTTTGTGGTGTCTTGACCTCCCTCTTGTGTCCGTGTTGCACGTTCTGTTTTTTAACATGAATAGTATTCAAGATCAGGCGCAACACATATTGTCGTTAACACTAAGAGGAATATGACCTTACTGACATAAGTTTTCCTAATAGATCACACGAAACTGACTTCTTTTGAGCGAACATTTATACGGACCACTCATTTTCATGAAAATTCCGCAGAATGGTACATTCTTTGTAACACTTGAGTGCGAAAGCCTCCTTCGCACTTGGTAATGCATGAAGTTACACCATCGGGGACCAGACTAACCAGAAATAACAAGACGCGCTATGGGAGACACGCATTAAATTACCTGGGCATTCTCATTTCTCACTTAATCACATTCTTCCCTCCTACCCCTTTATAATTACTTTAGAGTAACGGTAGTGATAACCTCTTTGTTTTCACTGTGGTAGAACACGATTGGTTCCACGACCATTTTCAGGAAGACGAATTTGTTCCTCTCGTCGAGCATTGAGTTCACGCTGTTCGTCTGCTGTCCAATTTCCGTTATTCTGGACATAACAGCCTTAGAATTAACTGAATGAGTTGGTATGCGTGTCTCTCTTCTATATATGAAGGCGGGAAACACTCGTGAGGAGAAGAAGAGGCCATTTGAGGTCATTCGAAGCCCTCGTGTGAAGTGCAAAGCGGCTGCCACCTAATCTTTACCGGGAAGGTGACCAAAGGAAAGGCGATTCAAAGGCGACATATCATCCAGCATGCTGCTTTAATGCCTGTTTTGTGGTTTTCTTTAGAGGAACGAGTACTGAGCTCTGTGCTGTATGTCTGATTGCAAAGAAAGATATGCCATTTGCCTTCAGTTGTTAAATGACCTCCAAACCTATCAGAGGTCGACATTTAGTTGTTACGTTGCTGTTGTGCACGAGTCTGGAGCGAACGCGTTCGTCGGCTCGTCTGTCCACCTCTCCGATTGCCCTTCCTTAGCGTCTGAGGTGAAAACGCAAGGAGCGCGCGCATCTATTAGCAGAGCAGCACGCGAGCGTCTGTTGGTGGTTTAGGGGCGTGTTGTTTCTGCCCACGTGGACGAAACCGTTGTTGGGTAGAGGAATAAACCTTCGCTGTAAAACGATATTGGTAACAAAAACAACGACTGACTTTGATGGTTCGCATGCGCTAGCCGCATTCTTGGCCACATAATTCCTCACAATCTCTCTAGCCCTATTTTAGGGGCGAAGCTCCTTAAGGCGGCACCCGTTCGTCCCTCGTCGTGCTCGTAGTAGTGAGTAACAAGTCTTACCCTTTGACCTCCAAGGTGGTGCCGGTGGGAGATTTCTCCTGTGCGTTGTTGAACAATAAAAAATTCGCAGCGTGCGCGTTAACTAAAAGCCGAATTCTTCTGTCTCTGTAGAAGTGTAAGTGTTAGCTAAAAGCCGACTTCTTCTGTCTCTCATTCCCATTAGCAGCCATTGTTTACCTCCAAGGTAGTGCCTGGTGAGATTTCTCCTGTGCGTGATTAAACAATAAAAATTTTGTTCAAAACGCCGTTGATTGATGAAATAAACCAACGAAAGACGCCAGATGTTTTGTAAAAACAAAACGAAAGAACGCCAGATGTTTCTAAAGCAAAACGAAAAAGACGCCAGCTGCTTAACGAAAGACGCAAGGTGTTTTCTAAAGCAATGGTTTTCTAAACAATGAAAATTCACAGCGTACATGTAAAATTAAAGTGAGCTGCAAGTCGTCATAACTCATCGAACCTTTAGTATAAACGCGCCCGATCTCACGTCGGTGATGATGTACTGGGCAGAATTCACGGAAGATTCACGGTTTACCGATGAACCTCCGCAGCTTCGCCCACTCATCATCATTCACTCCGTGGATATGCTGTGTTCGACTTTTTTATTCCTTTCCTGTAACTTACTATTCATGATATTTGATATGCGGTCAACGTGCCGCTCGGAGCACTTCGATATCCAACTAGGAACAGCGTGGGAATATATTGCTTCTTTTACCCCAATTCCTTGTGTCCACTCTGTATGTCGAATGTGACGTAGAATCTTGTCATCATCGCAATCATCAGCCGGTCTTATGCCTATTGCAGAACGAAGGCCTATCCCGATGGTCTCCAATCCACCCTATCCTGCACGAGCTTATTCCATTTTGTGCCTGCAAATTTCCTAATTTCGTGGCTCCGACTAACACTTGGCCGTCACTGTCCAGCATTCTAATCTCATGGTATCAATTCCGATGTTCTCACTGATAATCTGTCATTTGTCCTTATCAGGTCGCCTGCCCAGGTCCACTTTCTAGAGCCCACATCTTAGGCGCCCGTTCCTGCGTTGAGCGGCGTCGCCGTTGGCGTAACCGATAGAGCGAGCGCGGAGTCTGTCAATATCACGAGCCACTGGCGTCTAAATTCGCTACCTTCCTCCACCACGTACGCTGGTCCCCCGCTCGGAGCTCGTGCGCATGCAGGACTGGCACGTGCGCTGCGGCTGGCTTCACTTGTCCCAACGGGGCTGTCGGCGTTTCGCTTGGTTCGCGACGTCTGCAATGCACATTGTAATGTGCGTAGCACTCGAGCGCTGGCAGTTTCTGGGACAATATGGAACGAATGTTACATTGCTGCAACTGCGGATAGCTAACACTTCAAACACAGTTGGCGTTGACCCAACAGGAAGCCGCGTTCAGAATTCGCATTAGGCAGTATGGTAATCGTCAGCTAATTTTTTCTCTTAATATCTACTGGGATAGCGGCTACCCCTCCGTGTTCTCTGATCCACTCAGCTGTCTTCCAATCTCTTAGGATTACACCTGTAAGTTTTTTCTTTGCATTGAACACTGTGTGGTACCTTTTTCTCGAGTTTCTTGTTATTCTCCATGGGTCGAATTAACGAAACTTTTCCTTCATAAAAGCGTTTTCTCAATGATCAGTTAGCCTCTTTACTGATATGTCCCGCATCGTGACTGGCTGAAAAATTTTCTTAAGAAAATTTTGAACGTAAGACATTTTTTGTGAGTACGGTCCCACGTTTCTGTGCCAAGTGGTAGAACTTGCAAAATACACTGATCGTATACATTCCGCAAACGAAGAAGAATCTCAAGCATTGCCCTTTAAGCTACAACGGAAAGAAAACCGTGTGACATCAATCTTACCTCTGAGCCTCTGCCAGCGTACGGGACGCCATGCACCTTTGCACAACAGCCTGGTCGAGGCCGATCCTGTACAGAGATATAGCTGCGGACCCAAAAAATGTGGCCCACGCTGTCTCGTCGTGGGAGAAGTCTAGGGCGAAGCTGGAAATAGAAAAACAAAATATGCCCAGCCCTGATATGGGGAGCCCTTTTTTAACATAATGTTAAAGCTTCAAGGAAAAAAGGGCATGACAGACTAAAAAACGACGAGGAGAATACCAACTAGCCCGCTCCCAGACCTTTTTTAACTGTTTAGCGGCAGCCAAAGAACCATACAATCGGAAACAAAGATGTTCTCTACATATAGAGATGTTCCATATCGTTCGACATACGCGGAAAATGCTTACACATAACGTAAAACACACGATCACAACATTTCACGATTCTGAAGACATAGCAAAATTAATATTACGATTTTGATTTCAGGGTAAAGTGTACATAAGTATTTTTCCTTGCCGAGGCAGACGCCTGTGTCCAAGAACTTGAGGCCGTCTCTTAGGCCGGAGTCCTTGTGGCCCCACCCCGCTCAATACCTCCGAACATATCTTCTATATATATATATATATATATATATATATATATATATATATATATATATATATATATATATATATATATATATATATATATATATATATAGTGTTATTACTCACTCACACGAGAAACGAGAAACACCTTGAGGGTGCCTAGAGCTCTTTTCTCAGAGCCCGCTGTTGGCTATGGACTAAGTATTTCCTTCAGAGTGAATAATCCTTCTATCAAAAGTAACAAATTTGCTTGAAATACGTTTAGTGCTGAGTCATATTTAGCGCACTCCAAGAGTGAATGCTATAAATCTTCGTCTGGGTTGTATCTGCTGCAATACAGTCGCGTACAATCAACACACACCTCCAGTGTAGTATTAGATGCCTCCAGAATACCTGCAGTAGACGTACACCCGTCAGCAGAAGTTTACGGGATGGGAAATTCTCGAAAAAGCTACATTTTAGCTTTATCTGTGTACATGAAATCCTAATAAATACTACAGCCCGTAGTTCGTATTGCAACCGACACGGTCACCAGCTAGTGTGGAAATGGTGCGCAATAACAGAGCAGAAATTCGCATTTGTAGTGGCGCCCCGTAAACTTTTGCTGATATGTGTATAGCGCTTTTGTCCCGCTAAGGCTATATTCGAATCGACGACGGGCCGATTAATGGGTGCTCGCTGCGATGTCGTGGGAGTGGAACCGCCTAGGCAGACGAATACAATTTGGCCGGTCAAAAGGTGTTAGTAACTGCTGCAGAAAAGAATCTCACAAAAGACTAGAGCTCTTTGTTTAGCCTCGCCTTGACGCACAGGACGAGAGGCTTTCGTAAGGAGGACCGGGTCGAGTTATCCGCCGACTCGCACGCGTTATCAAAGTGACTAAGAGAAAGATGAACGACTTTCCGGGCATCTACGAGCATGCGCTATCTTAGTGGATCGCCTATGCACATAGATTACTATAGCATCGTATAATATGTCAGAGAATGTGGCGCAGTGATAATGGCTGGCGCTGTCGTACATGCGCTTGCCATGGGACATTATAGAGCTCGGCCAAGGATTCAAGGGTGCGCCTGTGCAGTGCCTTAAAAGTGCACGACCTCATCGGGCAGCAGAAAGGGAGACACTAAGAGAGAGAGAGAGATAATAAAACGAGAGAAAGGCAGGGAGGTTAACCAGAATTGTAGCATCCGGTTTGCTACCCTACACTTCATCACTAGTTTCACTACACTTCACTACACTTCACTACATCACTACACTTCAGACACTAGTTTCCCTTCATGGTCATCAGCCTGACTACGCCCACTGCAGGGCAAAGGCCTCTCCCATGTTCCACCAGTCAACCCTTACTCCCATACACTCCCTTACTCCTAATCAAAAACGGCCACAGCCAAGGTTTTAGGCAGAAGACTTGATAGAGTTAGGTCAACCCTTGATTGGGTCGTCACTAAGACCTTTCGGTCTGCGATCCAGGGAACTACGGCAAATGAGAAGCTTTAACCTCAGCCTATAGCCTCGGCTAAATATTGCAGCAGCTAGCACCATCCACTACAGTCTATTGCAGGGGTCGGCAACCTTTTGAGGCGGAGGGCCGAGTTGTATGAAGCCGCCACGGCGGGGGACACCCGGCAATCCGGTGGGTAGTGGGGGGTAGGCTTTGCAGGCAAAGAGAAAAAGTTCCGCGAATTGACAATATAGAAAACTGGAATACAAATCATGTTCATTCAAACTGTAATAGAAATAATGTTCGCTCATTGCCGAAAGAGCTTCTTTACAGTCGAGATAGGAACCTTACAGTTGAGCGACAAGGGGAGGGATCTGACGTCATGCCGGGGGCCGCATCGTAGTGCCCTGCGGGCCGCAGGTTGCCGACCGCTGGTCTATTGTCATCCAATCTTTCTTGCATCACTTAGCCTCGCCCGAATTCCCAATGGCTAATGGACGCTGGCGACGACTCAGCGTCTGTAACTACGTTCACGGTATCTTCTGTCAAGTTAGCTCGACCACCTCGAGGAAGCCATCACATCTATGCTCCCAGAAAAGCCATCCTGAAGTCGCATCTACTTGGAGAAGTCTTGCAGCATTCTTCGGGAGACCTCTGCCTTCGTCATCACTGTTTGTAGACTGCCGCTGCTGCGCTGTCATCCGTATGTTTTTTTTTTCTGCAATAGTTTCTATACTGACGCTATTGAGAATATTATCAAGCATCGTTCGTTAAATTTTATCCCCACCTTGTACTAACTATTTTGACCCTGTTAATTATTCATTGCGTTTCGTTCTTCCTCACCACTTATCGACAGAATGTGTCTGTGTGCTCATTTTGTTCCCTTTTATGGTCATTCTTGTATTCTATTGTGTAACATGTCGGTCCAATCTTGCTTTTTCCTGCTATTTGTGAAAAGAGGCGACAACTCTGTCATTTATTTTTATATCAATAAAAAATCCCTTGTCAAACCTTGGCTTCATCAACATTCCCTTTTAGACAACTTCTCAACACGTCGGATGTTTTTTTTTCTTAACTTCTCTTCTGTTTCTATGTCCTAAATGTATTCCAGTATAGGCAGTGCACGATAGTATACGACTAAAAAGGCTATTATAAACAATTCTGCGGATCGGTTTCGGTGCCGGCAAATTGGGCTGCAGCCCTGCCGCTTTGTATATTTAACATAAGTAAACTCAGAGTGCTACGTAGACGCATACGCAAGGAAACGATTGGGTTGGTGCATTTGACATTTCTTGACTTGAATATTTGGCGTCGCGATACACACAAATAAGGAAAAGTTTGTTTAACAGCACAAGGTGAGGGCGCCCATGCAAAATTGTCTATACCGGCCAGCTGGTTCACGGTTCCAGATATTTCATATAAGGGGGCAGAAGGGCAGGCTACTTACTTTCCCATGTACGTGCGAATGTCGAAGTCCGTGAGAGGATGTGCATTCCAGTGGGAATATTTCATGTCGATGAAAACTTTGGTGATAACAGTGACTGGTGCGAATATCATGAATATTAGCTGAGCGCAGTCCGTCCACACAACGCCTCGTAGACCACCCTAAAAAGAAAAAAAATGCATGCCGTGCAAAAAGAAAAGGATGCCATCGTTTTTTTTTTGCACATCCTTTTATTGAAGTAGTTGCGACCATACTGGGACAAAGCGAGTGGAAAATGACACAATTTTACAGCAAGGCCGAATATGGCTAGGTTCTGGCTGTTCGCGTCCATAGACAAAGGACGCGTATAACAAAGATTTTCGGCGCCCCTTGCCCCACGCATCCTCGCCACAGGTTCTCCTGGCTCCCTCGCCATCGCTGATGCCTCTTTCACAAGTGTCGCGATACCCGGCAGCAGCACTTCGCACCAACGCTGTGCGCCTTTGTCTCGTGTCGTCGATAGAGATCGCACTAGCACTGTTACCAGCAGTTGCCCTTTGGACTCGCTATGGGAAGGACGCGTGTCGTTCGCTCGGAGGAAGAACAGCGGGAACTGAAGGGGCGCTAACATGCACAGAACCTCGGCACGGGCGCGAGAACGACGTGAGGCCGTTGCCGCTGGCTTCACTGGCTTCTTTATCTACGGTAGTGAAAGGGCTCTGAATATTCAGCAGCGGAGATGTTTAAGCTTGCAATGATTCCTTGGGCGACCACCGAAAAGGCGGGTATGCGCCACAGAAAGCGGGTATGTGCCAAGCAGCTCTTAGCATAGCATAGCCATGTACGGTATGTTATATCAACGCCTCCCCTAGAAAGATGCCTGCGGAGTCGCTAGCTATCCCATTGTAGCCGTCCTGCCTTGAGCTGTGGTCGCTTGTCGAGAGATGGCGCCATGTTCTCCCCTATTTTTTCAATGGGGCTGGTGTGGTGTGACGTCGAGGGGGGTAATGTGCGCATGCGCAAATGTGTGTTGCAAGCGGCCACCGCAAGGATCGCCAGCTACTGCCCTCATTAGAAACGGTGAAGGAGGGAAAGGGTAGGGCAGGAGGTTTTTGGCTCACGCGGCAGGCATCTTTCTAGAGGAGGCGTTGGTTATATCAAGGGGATGGGAAAGGGAAATGAGGATGAGGACGAGTGATGTGTAAGGATGAGGAAGAAGGAGGAGAGGAGAGGGTTAAACATGGCATATATCCTTATATAGTATAGTTTGGCAACGGGTTGGGAAAGGAGGGCGAGAGATTGATGTAACAAAGAGGAGGATAGAAATGAGGAGGAAAGGGAGGAAGTGAGAGGGTACACCTTAGCATACCCATGTACAGTATAATATAAGAAGGGTGGGAAAGAGAATTGAGAGTGAGGAGGAGTGATGTGAGCGTTAGATGGAGGGGAAAGTGTAGAGAGCGGAATTAGAAAGTTATATGGAAAAAAGAAGAAAACGAGGAAAGAAACACGAAGTGAAGGTGAACAAAGAGCTGCATTTGCGTTCGCCAAGTGGTGGCGCTTGCTTGCGAGCTCGGCTATTTTCTCGGATTCCACAGGCGTGGAACTGGCGTAAAATTTTATTCAATTTTTAAATTCGGCGTCTAGCATTGATAATCTACGAGAAATCAAAAGGGTTGAAAACACGACGGGCTGGATGAGACATCTGTCCACACGACTTCCGCATTGGAAATGAGTAGCGCTGCCGATGGCGCTACGGCGACATGTGTTCCTACGTTAAAACACTTCGATAGTTACGGATATGTATGAAATGCAGTCCCACAAAATTTAACTACAACCAAACATATGCGCGTCAGCGGATATGACATACGTGTCATGACTTTCATGTTAACTCGTGTTATTTATGTTCCTCACACGGTCACGTCGCAAGATACCAATTTTGGTGTATATCAAGCTAGCGAAACGGCCGCCAGCACCCCATGAGCGTGGCACGTAAGTCATGCTGTACATGCGTGTCATGATTTTCATGTTAACTCGAGTTTTTATGTTCGTCATACAGTCACGTCGCGCAATACCAATTTCGGGGTAGATCAAGCTAGCGAAACTGCCGCCAGCGCCCTATGAGCGTGCCACGTAAGTCATGCTGTACATGACATGCGTGTCATGATTTTCATGTTATCTCGTGTTATTTATGTTCGTTACACGGTCACGTCGCAAGATACCAATTTTGGTGTATATAAAGCTAGCGAAACCGCCGCCAGCGCCCCATGAGCGTGGCACGTAAGTCATGCTGTACATGACATGCGTGTCATGATTGTCATGTTAACTCGTGTTTTTATGTTCGTCACACGGTCACGTCGCGCAATACCAATTTCGTGGTAGATCAAGCTAGCGAAACGGCCGCCAGCGCTCCATGTGCGTGGCACGGAAGTCATGCTGTACATGACATGCGTGTCATGATTTTCATGTTAACTCGTGTTATTTATGTTCATTACACAGTCACGTCACAAGATACCAATTTTGGTGTATATCAAGCTAGCGAAACTGCCGCCAGCTCTCCATGAGCGTGGCACGTAAGTCATGCTGTGCAGGACATGCGAGTCATGATTGTCTTGTTAACTCGTGTTTTTATGTTCGTCACACAGTCACGTCACAAGATACCAATTTTGGTGTATATAAATCTAGCGAAACCGCCGCCAGCGCCCCATGAGCGTGGCACGTAAGTCATGCTGTACATGACATGCGTGTCATGATTTTCATGTTAACTCGAGTTTTTATGTTCGTCACGCAGTCACGTCGCGCAATACCAATTTCGGGGTAGATCAAGCTAGCGAAACTGCCGCCAGCGCTCCATGAGCGTGGCACGTAAGTCATGCTGTACATGACATGCGTGTCATGATTTTCATGTTAACTCGTGTTATTTATGTTCATTACACAGTCACGTCACAAGATACCAATTTTGGTGTATATCAAGCTAGCGAAACTGCCGCCAGCTCTCCATGAGCGTGGCACGTAAGTCATGCTGTACATGACATGCGTGTCATGATTTTCATGTTAACTCGAGTTTTTATGTTCGTCATACAGTCATGTTACGCCATACCATTTTTGGTGCACATTCGATGAACCAAGCGACCAGGAGAGCACAAAGTCGTAGGCGGCTAGATAGATAGATAGATAGATAGATAGATAGATAGATAGATAGATAGATAGATAGATAGATAGATAGATAGATAGATAGATAGATAGATAGATAGATAGATAGATAGATAGATAGATAGATAGATAGATAGATACGCTCAAAGTCGCAGAAGTTCGCTAAGAAATGCTTCGCATTTAAAATGAAATCAGCCTTTTCATAATGTTTAGAAAGTTCGTCTGTGGATATGTGTGAGTTTACATCATTTGGAGATACCCCATTCACCAATTCCGTTTTTAGATGCGAAGCAGCTTTTGCTCGGGGCTGTGTCCGTAGTTCCACTGGCGACCGTCCGCTTTCTACCACCTAGCATAGCCATCTGAGCGCGCGCTCGCGCCAAGGAGAAGTCTTCTTCCTCTTGTTCTTGGACCGCCTTGATGATGATACGTGCAGAGCACTTAAGGGGCCCGGGCTGCCGTATGCTTTCATAGCGTGGCGTAACGCATGCAAAACCATGTGTGCTGGCACGCGCTAGCGCGTTCGGGCCTGTGTAAGGGGCTGAATAAGACGCTGCGGCCACTCCCCCTTACACTCTCTAAGCAGTCACGCGATGGCGAACAGCAACAGCAACTACAGTGCATTCATGGTGTGCTCCACTTGCAAGGACGCGTTAACATCGGGCAAGGTGCCCGTGTTGAACGGAACTTTAAGTCGACCCATGCGCTGCTTCGCATCCCCACATGGTTCCCTATAGTGGGAGATGGTGTAATTTTTTTTTAGTTGCTGGATTTAGCTGTTCAGAAATTCAAGCTTGTAAACCAAGCTGGATAACTTTTTTAACAAATAACAAAAACACTTTCTGTAGATTTCACAATATGCCAAACTGAGAATACATGCACTAACTAAAGGCAAGAAAACTACGGCTCAACATCTAAGGTGTCTTGAACAGCGCAAGTTGACAATATCTGCCGAATACTCTTGTCCCTCTTGCGTCCTGCTCTTAAAAGCCGCGAGCTCTCAGTCCAGCTGTCGGCAGTCCAGGAGGCCTGCGAAAGGGCGCAGGGCCACGGTCTTTCAGTACCGGCGTGGGCGCGGCCAGCAACTGCGGCGGACCCCCCTTCAGGGGTTGTCTCGTCGGGGTTCTCCAGGACCTAATAAAGTTCATTTGAGTAAAGCTTTCGTTTGGGAGAGTTGGTGCACTCTTGAACACACAATTGGGGTGCGCGAAAAAACACGGACGAAGACGGCTCATTTCACCTGCATGAGCGAGTCTTGGGCTAAAGCTGCCACTTCGCGGTGTGTTAAAACACTGACAAAATTACGCTTCAATTGTAAACGCGCCGAATGGGACGGTCATAGTAACGACGCGTTTTTTTTTAGCCTGGTAGCACACATGACACAGCCCCGTTATAAAGGGGATGCTCATAGCATCCATCCACCCATCCAAGAACACTGCGAAAGAAAAGTGTTAAAGATAAAAGGCGCGTTCATGTAGCCTCCGTAATGTATTTGACGGTAGCTCAGTGGGCTAAACACCAGTAGCCATCGACGCGGATTGAGAGGTCATGGGTTCGATTCCCGCCAACGGAACGTTTTCTTCTAGTATTCTTTCTTAACCATCTGATGGCGTTCATTTTGCTGACGTACTTCAGTGACATGAATACGTCATGAAAATCTTGGTGTACCCCAGAATAAAACACTGTCGTGTTAAAAAAACTTGATTAAGTTGTGAGAAAAATGATAAGCACGTTTTGCCACCGCACTGACGTAAAACATGCACAAATGTTAGTATGTAAAATAACCGACGTATTCAGTCACACTACTGCAGTATCAATATTTGCCTTGTTCTCTTACAGAAGCAAGTTTTTTTTTTTTTTTTGGCTAGCGTGCGTTTTCGTAGCTCATTCGTTGAAAGCCAGGTAAATTGCTTCCAAGGCCATAAGTATGCATAATCCCAGAGCCATCAAAACACACGGTTGTTTCGTGTTTGTCTTAATGCCAGATACTCGAGAAGCAGGAGCAACGTTTGTCGTTGTTCGTAATATAGAACAGTGTAAGAGGCAAATTTGGGACGCACGTGGCACTAGCGTGTCACCCAACCGACGGGGCCGGCTATGGCCTCTTTCTCTGCGGCAGATGCATTCTGCAGCTGCGAAAAGTTACTAAGGTTGATTCGCTTCTTTTCTTCGGTATGTACAGAGTGCTCGCTGTGCCTTGCAAAAAAGGAAGAGTCTCCACAAAGCTACGAAGCACCATAGCCAGGCAAGTGAGAGAACAAGAGATTTGTGCCTATAGGCTGACGAAACAAAATTCACCGGTGATTACGATACTACCTAATGCGAATTCTGAGCGCAGCTTCGTGTTGAGACAAGGTCAACTGTGCGAAGTTTCGCCTTTCCGGGAGGCATCGACTACGCCTTAAATAATTTTTGTGAAGTAGGACAGCATCCGCTAGGCCAATATTTGTCTTTCTGCGAATAAGCGAGGTACCCGCTACACATCTCTAGGGTATTATGTGCACTTTGTTGATGCTGCATGCGGCTGATGACGATGAAGAATTATGGCTGAGCACATTGCAGTGGGTGGGAAGCATTAAACCGCACAGTCGTTGCGCAACTAGGATTGTGTGATGACTGGTTGTTATTTTACTCTTCACCACGCTATATTACATAGGTTAACGCGATTTCCTGCCCGACATGACGCCTGTATAGGGTCTTTTTGCAAGTGATCTTCGGGCACCAGCGTGGCTCTGTGATAGAATGCTCGACTGCCACGCAAAGGGCCCGGGTTCAGTTGTCATGCCATCCTGGCTATCTTTTTTTCTCATTTTATTTTTTCATGTCTATCGGTTACGCCACCGATTACAACGGCAACGGCGATGGCGACGCCGCTAGAGGCAGGAACGGGCGCCAAAGAGCTGAGTTCTAAGATATGAAGCGTATATCAAGACAACAGTAACTTAAAATGTTAATAATTAATTGTCCAAACGTGCAAAAAAGATGGGGCAGCTATGCACTTCTGGTGCGCAGACTGGGGAAACAGCGGCGCTAGTGGACTTCCTCTCATCCACTGCCTCCTCCTCAGCCTTACATCACTCCTCCTGATTCCACTTCTCTTTCCCAACCCCTTACTATACTGTACTGTACATCGTTATGCTATGCTTTACTGTTCTCTCTGTTTCAATCCATTTCTTTCTTTCTCTCTCTCTCGATATCTTTGTCTCTTTCTTTTCCTCGTTCTCTCGCTCATAGCAACGCAGTCATACATGGTTCTCATTATTTTTTGATCTACTTCCGGGACTGGAAGCCGAGTGATTATGACGCAGGCGGGATGAGGGGGAGGTGGGCGTTAAACAAATACTCTTCTCGGCGAAGTGGAGAGGAGAAAAGAAAGGAGAACGGGTTGAGAAGGGGAGAGCAGGAGAAGGAGAAGAAATAAATAAAACGGATGGATGGATGGATGGATGCTATGAGCGTCCCCTTTGTAATGGGGCGGTGACAAGTGTGCCACTAGGCTCGACGAAAAAAATCTCTTTACTATTCTTTTTCTTAGTGTTGGCCTAGTGTCTCTACTTCGATTAAACCTATCTTACTACAGAAAAAAAAAAACTTGAATTCTCAGCCCAGTTCTCTGCCTTTTACGGCAGAATGTCCTTATTTTATTCGAATATATATTTTTATCCTTTCTCTCTAATTTTCTGCCACAAATATTCTAACCGTCTCTTACTTATATCACTCGCGGGTGTGTTCAGCTTTCCATTGTCGTCTCTAAAACCCAAGGCTTCATGTAGGCTCGTGCCCAAACGTACACCTGGGTGGATATCTCCACGTTCAGTCAGAACATGCTCCGCCGTTTCCTTATCTTCCCCGCAGCACGTGCATTGTTCTTCGTCTTTACTGAATCTCGCTTTATAACTACCCGTTCTAAGGCAACCCGATCTCGCTTCAAACAGTAAAGCGCTTCCCCTTGAATTTTCGTAAAATGCCTCCCTCATTTCATTTTTGCCCTTTCGGGAGTTACTCAAAGCCGCTTTTTTCTTCATAGCTGCCGTCCAGTAAATCCTCTCCGCATCTCTGACTTTTCGCTTAACGCTCGTTGTTGACATATTGCTTACACTACCAGCCGCATATTTGCTAGTGAGCCTCCTAGTTCTTTTTCTCCACTGTGTGTCCATGCTCTTCCTATACAACATAAAGGTTCTAGCGCCTTTTGTACCTTGGGTATCCGGGTTAGTATTCCTCCTCGCCAAGAAACTTCATTTCATTAGCAAAACGGAAAGGCGAGCAGGCTGGTACTGATTCATGAAGGCGTAATAGTTTTCCTCGCAAAAAAGACGAGGAAAAGAAAGTGAACACCACAAGCGCATGCGCTTGTGGTGTTCACTTTCTTGCCTTCGTCTTTTTTGCGCAACTATAACGCCTTTATTTCGTTCTATTTATTTGTTATCCTCCCCCTTTCCCCTTCTCATCCCCTCCTCCTTTCTTTTCTCCTCTCCACTTCGCCGAGAAGAGTATTCATTTAACGCCCACCTCCCTCCTCCTCCCGGTTCCTATTTTGCCGCAGAACTCCTCGTTTCACTAGGCTTTACTGTCTCCCACCCCCAGGTTCCAACCTCCTTTCTCACAGCTCTCCATCACTCTCCTTCGCTCCGCTCTATCCCTTCACTGTCGTCGCTTTCTCACGCACCTGTTGTACTTGATAGTGGGGATTGCGCAATTACAGTGGCACATAACCGCCCGAGTTTTGCGGACGCCATGCGGGGTTTGGCCAAGATTTTAGCTCCACTGTTAAAAGTGTACAAAGTATAATAATAATAATAATAATAATAATAATAATAATAATAATAATAATAATAATAATAATAATAATAATAATAATAATAATAATAATAATAATAATAATAATAATAATAATAATATCTGGGGTTTTACGTCCCAAAAAGTGTACAAAGGTACGTCTTACGAGAATACTGGAGGCTGCAGTAACGTTCCATGAAGTGGTGCTGACCATAACAAAGCCGTGTTATCACAGAAGACAGTAGGGGGAGTGAGCATTGCTGTCTTCCTTAAAGGGACACTAAAGGCAAATATTAAGTCGACGTTGATTCTTGCAATAGCGTTGCAGAAACCTCGTGGTGCTTGTTTCCGATCCAAGAAAATGCTTATTTTGAAACAAAATCGCGTTTTAGTGGCCCGCACGGTGTTAGCGCACTTCAAATCACCCGCCTGAACGGACCTTCTGACGTATCAGTTGCCGTGCCCAACGTCGCCCACCTTTACTTCCCGGCCGCCGAAGCTACGGTTTCTAGCGCAGCAGCGGCCATCAACCTTGCCAAGACGCAGCCACGGGCCACTCTGAAACTCTATAGTTCACTGTAACGGAGCTGAGCTTGGCCAGCAGCAGCAGAAGTAGAGTATCGTCAGGGCGAAAATAGCGAGAGCCAAGCACGCGCAGCAGTACGCGATACCGAAACTACCACTGAGACGCGCAGCTCGGCAAAAACGGAACTGTTGAACCACTCGCGTCGTGCCTCATGGCAGCGCCAAGAGGTTCTTTTTTTCAATGAAACAAACGGAAACGAACAAGCAGCATTTTATTACATCCTATGATGCACGGAAGGTTCTTTTTTTTAGAGCAACTAGTTTGGTTAGTAGTGGTTAATTTTATTCCAGACTCTGACATCATCGGGATCATTTCCAAAATGTCCAACTCGTGGCGCACATCGTGTCCTACGTTTACTTAATTTTGCGATTACTAGAGCACTGCTGTTGATACTATTGACATTTTAGACGTTCTCACACATTGGCCTTTCACTCTGACATAAATTGTTATTTGCCTTTTGTGTCCCTTTAAGTGCCGTATTTGCTCGATCCTAGCGCACTACTTGATGGTAACGCGCTGGCAATTTTACATTAGGATTATTGAAAAAAACAACTTGATGCCTATTTCGCTTTTTAGCCCGATTGTAATGCGCACACCAATATGATGGCTAATTTTGGCGAAAAAAGGGCGCGTCAAAATTGTGTAAATACAGTATGTGAATGAGGGCAACGTACGTAGCCCAGCTGTGAGTCGTCCCGCCTCGCGGCTACGAAACCTCGATGCATTCGGTCTAACTTTATTCTTGATCGAAGCAAGGCTGATTTTGCCACATCAATGCCGAGGAATATTTCGTAAATACTGAAACGAAATTAGAAACAATTCACTTTGAGCCCTCAATAAACCTCTGGGTCGAGTCGTGTCGCGCCATCCGTTTAGGTCCGTACCCAATTTTTCGTGATCTGTGCTCAATATGTACAGGTCGGTCCACTGTTAAAGGGAACACTCGAATGAGCCCCCTTCATTTTGCTGGCCCCCTCATTCCAAGTGGATGTGGAAACGTTGTTTGTTCAAGGTACTGGTCTGTCAAAGGGAGTCGGAACTGTCAACCACCAGTAGTCATGTAAATCTAAGCCACTGTACTGTTGCAAGAGAGCGATATCCTGACATGCCCTGAACGCAATTGTTCCCTTTAACAGTGGACCGACCTGTACATACGTTTGTGCTGTGTTGCTGAATGATTGTGTGATACGCTAAGCTATAGAAGTACGAGACTTCAACACGGACAGGCGCAAACATGCACGTGTCAAGCTCTCTCCGTTTCTAGTTGTGCCTCATGTATAACTCTTCAGCATCGTGAAGCAAGTCACGCGGAAACAAGCTTTATTAAAATTGTTCGACGTAGTTTTATTGGGAAAATTGTGTGTGAGGATTTGTGAAGGATCTCGCACCATGCTTGCCGCATAAACAATAATTTTAATTTTTTTTTTTCAGATACTACGTAGAGCGGCTTCGTGATGTTGTAAGGCGGAGGTTCTAAAAAATTAAGTGGCGACGTTGGCATAGGCATCGGGGATACATGTCCACATTACGTACAGAGGTCGTCACATTTGTCGAAAACACCAGAGCTGCGTGCTCCGGACTACACTGACGACGTTTGCCGATGACACCTCGTATAGAAGAGCCCAATATATAGCTTGCATGGCCGCTTAGGGTGAATGCTCAAGAGGCGGCTATCTCAATCTGTTTGTTATCAGTTCACACGGCGGTGAAGGTGCAGAAGTTTGCTGTTCCTGCGTTCTAGGCAAGCGTGTTGACCACTCTACAGCAACGCGGCACTTTGACACTGCCCGTCTCCACAAAGTGCTTTCTTCTATGCAGCTGTTTAAAGAGTATTCATGCAGAAAAGATAGCGTCCTGCTTTTACGCGTGTCGCTGCTCACTGGCATTCAGATGGATGACATAGATAGAGCTCACCAGTGCAGTGTACAGAGTTCCACAGAGCCCAATTGCGATATTGCACAAGACCAAGGGCGCTCCAAAAACTGCGAAGTCATAAAAAAGAACAGATGAAGCCCGTGTCCATTTATTATTGTAATAGAAAATTTAAAACAAAATGCAACGTCTTTTATAAATTAAACAACGATGCTTATTTTACCCGTACACACACATTTAAATAGTTTTTTAATGTTTAATAAAACAGTGGACATTAATTGTCTCGTTCTCGTCATACTCTTCCTGTGAATATATTCTTATAGTATTCAATAGTCAGAAGATTTATTACGGTTTGTTTTTCTATATTCATATCTCCTATATGGCTTGCCAATGTTCTGCGTACACATCTTGACTGTCCGAAAACTTTTCGCAGTCGTCTCTTGTCGAGTTCAATTTCGCGGAAAGGTTTGCTTCATAGCCATTCTCCTCCACGTCATGAACACCTTATCTGACCTATCTTTACCACCGCCTTTCATTTTCTAACGCTGTATAGCAGGTCGGAAAACTGATTCAAGCCGAGCTCTCACCTTTTCTGCCACAATAAACATCTTTCTAAGCGTCCACACCCATTGCTGCGACAGCTCATGAGGGCTGCGGCATCTACAAATAAATAAATAAATAAATTGTGGCGAAGCAATTGGTACAGCTTAACGGTTGCGCTCTCCAGCGGCTCCTAGTGGGTCGTCCTCTTCTAAACCCCGCTCGCGCTCGGAGCCCGTGTTTTTGCCTTGACTGTCGCCATAGTGCATTGTCGCCGAGTGCCGTCCAATAAACAGCTTAACAAATTGGTGGAGAGTGCTGTGCTCCCATTCAATGCCCCTGGAGCTTCGTTCCCGTACTCTGCCATCTACCATGCCCCAAGACGCCGCTCAGCAAACGCCGCGTCCCACCCCGACCACATGTCCCGGTGTCCCACGCATCCGCGACCCACCTATCTTCACTGGCGCCGATGGCACCGACGTGGAGGACTGGCTCGCAATTTACGAGCGCGTGAGCGTACCCAACAAATGGGACGAAGCAGGCAAGTTGAGCAACTTGGTCTTCTACCTCGCGGGAGTAGCAAGCTTGTGGTACAACAACCACGCGTCCGATTTTGCTACTTGGTCGGATTTCAAGACCGCCGTCATCAACGTTTTTGGCCGCCCTGCAGTTCGTAAGCTGCAAGCAGAACAGCGCTTACGCGAACGAGCTCAGCAGCCCGGTTAGTCTTTCGCCAGTTATATCGAAGACGTCCTGGACTTGTGTAAGAAAGCCAACGGCACCATGTCCGAGTCTGACAAGATCCGGAACATTATGAAGGGCATTGACGACGATGCCTTCACCATGTTGCTCGCTAAAAACCCTTCCACCGTGGCCGAGGTCATAACACTGTGCCAGAACTACGAGGAGCTCCGCCGGCAACGTTTGATGACCCGTCGCTCTGCATCACGCGACGAAGAGCTTGCTGGCTTGGCGGCCATACCTGACCAGGCCACGCTGCTGGCAGAAATGAAGGCATTCGTGCGCGAGAAAATCGCACGCCAGTTCTCTCTCCTGGCCTTCGCCCACCCGCCGCACGTTCAACAGTCGTCGACGACCCGTCTTTCTCCCATCCGCCGAGCGATTGAGCAGGAAATCGCGGAGGTGATGCCTGAATACCACCAGCAACCTCCGGCTCCTGCGCCACAGAGTTACGCTCAGGTTGTCGCCAGGACGCACCAGGCAATTCCTGCGGCTGCACCGCTGAGTTACGCCGAAGCCGCCGCTAGACCTCCGTCCTTCGAAGCGGGCGTGCCGGCTACGTATGCTGCCGTCATCCCTAGGCCCCGACTGCAACCCACCATGCAGTCGTTTCAGCAGCCGCCCCGTCAATCGCATCCTGCGACGTGGGCGGGACCTGCCCCGGCGAACCGATGGCGCACACCCGACGATCGGCCCATCTGCTTTGCATGCGGTTATGCCAGTCACGTGGCCCGTTACTGCCATCGCGTGCAGCCGCCTCGAGTCGCGTCAACCACCCCCAGCCAGTCCAGCCGTGCATTCTACGACACGCCTATGTCACCGACGTCACGCCCAGCTCCATCCACTCGCCGCTCTCCGTCTCCACGCCGTCGCTCACTGTCACCAATGCGGCCACGTTCTGTCGCAGGAGAGCAGGAAAACTAGTCGTCGCAGTCCACGAGGCAAGGGCTGCGACGCTATCGAACTGTAAAAGCCCTCAGCGAAGTCCATCGAATGTCATAGATGTGTTTGTGGACGGTGTTCGCGCATCTGCCCTTGTCGACACTGGAGCCGCCGTATCTGTTATGGACGTGAAACTTAGCCGCTTACTTCGAAAAGTGACGACGCCACTTTCTGGCATGTCCCTCCGCACCACCAGCTCCCAGAGTATTAGGCCTACAGCAGTATGCACTTCTCGCGTCGTCATTCAGGACGTTCTGTATGACGTCGAGTTCATCATAATTGCTGCATGCTCCCACGACGTCATCCTGGGATGGGATTTTCTCTCCCGCCACGACGCTATAATTCACTGCGCACCAGCCGCCCTCGAACTCTCACCGTTCTCACATTTGACGCCGGCAGACAGTCCATGGGCATTCACCAAGACCCTCGTCAAAGACGATACCAAAGTTCCTCCGAACTCGTCGACGGCTGTGCCAGTTTACTGCGCCGGTCTCTGCGACACAATTGCACTCCTTTCGCCATCTGACCGCGTTTGCACTAGGAAAGGGTTGCTGGTACCTTTCGCGACCGTGCAAGTCACTCAGGGTAGCACCGCTATTTTTGTTACCAACCCATCCCCGCACATTGTTACGTTGGTGCGAGGGGAATGTCTCGGCAGAGTGGAGCCCCTCGAAGACGCACAAGTTCTGGACGCACCCGGTGACTCGCACTGCACCAGTTCCCGCACCATCAGTGCCGTTTCCACGTCTGATTCCTCACCCGCGGATGTATTTGGTCCCTCCATTGCTGACAACCTTACGTCGGTCCAGCGTTCCCAGCTTCTGTGCCTGTTGGAAGAATTTCGTTCTTCTTTTGATGTCGGGCAAACTTCTCTCGGCCGCACGTCCGCTGTTACGCATCGCATCGACACTGGCGCCCAACCACCACTGCGGCAACGTCCATATCGCGTGTCTCCCACAGAACGTCGGGTAATTAATGAGCAAGTGGACGATATGCTTCGACGCGACGTTATTCGACCCTCGGACAGCCCGTGGGCGTCTCCTGGTGTTCTCGTTGCCAAGAAGGACGGTTCTGTGCGCTTCTGTGTGGACTGCCGAAGGCTCAACAAGATCACTCGGAAGGATGCTTATCCACTGCCGCGAATCGACGACGCGATTGACAGCCTCCAAGGAGCAGAATACTTTTCATCTCTCGATTTGCGCTCGGGGTACTGGCAAGTACCCATGGCTGATGACGCTCGACCGAAGACAGCCTTTGTCACGCCCGACGGCTTGTACGAGTTCAACGTCATGCTGTTTGGTCTGTGCAATGCGCCCGCGACCTTCGAGCGCATGATGGACACCGTTCTGCGCAACTTGAAATGGCACACGTGCTTGTGTTACCTGGACGACGTCGTCGTTTTCGCTCCGGACTTCTCCACGCATCTTCAACGTCTGCGGCATGTTTTGATGCGTTTGACCAACGCCGGCCTCCAACTGAACCTGAAGAAGTGCCGATTTGCAGCATGGCAGCTGACAATCCTAGGCTACGTCGTGTCCAAAGACGGAATCCTTCCCGATCCGGCCAAGCTTCGGGCCGTGGCCGAATTTCCCAAACCCACGTCCGTCAAAGAACGGCGCAGTTTCGTAGGACTGTGCTCCTATTTTCGACGTTTCATACGCAACTTTGCCACCATCATATCGCCGCTGACGAAGCTCCTTGGAAGTAACGGACCCCTACTTTCGTGGTCGTCCGATTGCGACGACGCGTTCGCAAAGCTCCGTCGTTTGTTGACGTCTCCTCCCATACTACGCCACTACGACCCTACGGCTCCAACGGAGGTACACACGGACGCCAGCGGTGTAGGCCTCGGTGCTGTTCTCTCGCAACGCAAACCAGGGTTCCCCGAATATGTCGTCGCCTACGCAAGTCGTACGCTTACTAGAGCCGAGACCAATTACACTGTCACGGAAAAAGAGTGCATGGCGGTCATCTGGGCCCTTACAAAATTTCGACCTTATTGTATGGTCGCCCATTTGATGTCGTCACCGATCACCACGCACTATGCTGGCTGTCGTCATTGAAGGATCCCTCGGGTCGTCTCGCCCGTTGGGCACTTCGCCTGCAAGACTACGACATCCGCGTGCTGTACCGCAACGGACGTCAGCATGCTGACGCCGACGCCCTCTCGCGCTCCCCCTTGCCTGACGACAATGCCTCCTGCTCAGTGTCTTACACTGCTGTTTCTTCTATCGATATTCACACCATGGCCACCGAGCAGCGCAAGGATAAATGGATCGCTTCGCTAATAGACTTGCTCACTGATCCGTCGACAACACCAACCACTCGCGCGTTGCGTCGTCAAGCCCACCATTTCGCCATTCGTGACGACCTACTGCACCGACGCAATTACAACGCCGACGGCCGCCAGTGGCTACTTGTGATACTCCGAAGTCTGCGTGCTGAAATATGCGAGTCCTTCCAGTCTGATCCGCAATGCGCGCACTCTGGGGTATCCAAAACTTACCACCGCATTCGACAAGAATACTTCTGGCGAGGGATGTACCGCTACGTGGAGAAGTTCGTCCGCTCCTGCCTCGATTGCGAACGCCGAAAACCTTCAACGTCTGTGTCAGCAGTCGGTCTACAACCATTACCTTGCCCTAACCGTCCGTTTGGACGCGTGGGCATCGATTTGTATGGACCACTTCCTCTGACGTCGGCTGGTAACCGTTGGGCTATCGTCGCCGTTGACCATCTAACGCGATACGCTGAAACCGCTGCCCTTCCAGCGGCTACAGCGCGTGATGTTGCCTCCTTCCTGCTACACCGATTCATGCTGCGTCACGGTCCAGCCCAGGAGCTTCTCAGCGATCGAGGCCGTGTCTTCTTGTCGGAAGTCGTCGAAGCCATTCTCAAAGAGTGCCATGCTGTTCATCGCAAAACTACTGCTTACCACCCGCAGACGAATGGCCTAACCGAACGCTTCAACCGCACGCTCGGCGACATGCTTTCAATGTACGTCGCCGCCGACTACACAAATTGGGATGCCATTCTGCCCTTCGTCACCTACGCCTATAATACCGCCCCTCAGAGCACTACTGGTTTTTCACCCTTCTTCCTGTTGTACGGAAGGCACTCGTTGCACACCATTGACACGATACTACCCTACAAGCCGGATCCATCTGATTGTGCGCCTATTTCTGACACAGCCAGGCTTGCTGAAGAGTGTCGAGAGCTTGCAAAGGCCTTTACAACGCACGAACAAGAGCGGCAGAAGAGCCTTCGCGGTGGCACCACCACTTCTGAGTCCACGTTCCTCCCCGGAGCGCTCGTATGGCTCTCGGTCCCTACCACTGCAACCGGCCTCTCTTCAAAACTACTGCCGAAACACGAAGGCCCCTACCGGGTCGTCGAGCGCACATCCCCGGTCAACAACCTGATCGAACCCATCGAACCAGCTTCGGACATGCGCCGTCGAGGGCGCGACATAGTCAACGTGGAGCGCCTTAAGGCCTACTATGACCCACTCATAGTAACGAGCTGTTAGGTCGCCGGACGGCTCCCTTTTCGTACCCGGGGTAATTGTGGCGAAGCAATTGGTACTGCTTAACGGTTGCGCTCTCCAGCGGCTCCTAGTGGGTCGTCCTCTTCTAAACCCCGCTCGCGCTCGGAGCCCGTGCTTTTGCCTTGACTGTCGCCATGGTGCATTGTCGCCGAGTGCCGTCCAATAAACAGCTTAACAAAATAAATAAAACACATTTGCCCCACAGCCTGCAGCACTCCATCACAAAAGCAATGAACGCATTTCAACGCTTCTTTGAAGACACTGGCATTTGGGATCAGTATTGACTGGACTACAACGTGAGCGTGCTCCATTCTTGTGTGCGCCAGGCATCCGCGGATTATGTTAGAACGAAAACTTCTGAAATAAAACGCATCCAGCGCAGTACATTTTTTAAACTCTTAACCAAATGAAAATGAGTATCCATCGCCAAGAAATGGTGACATGGATTCATTGCTTTATTTTTATTTTAAAGGAAACTGAAGTCGTTGCAGCCATAGATGCAATAAATTCACGCACACTTGCCGAATATGACATTACGCAATCAATGTTCATGGACGTTGAGAGACATTGAGAAAATAGCAGTGTTAAATTTGTCGCCACTTCATGAACACTGTATACAATCCTTTAAGACAATGTTTTAACCTTATGTTGCAGTATGCGCTCGCCACGAACTCACCTGTGACGATAGTAAGGCCGGCCGCAAAGATGGCGAGTGCTCCAAGGCTTTGCTGAAACAATAAACCACCAATTTCGATCTTAAATCTTTGATTATTTCTTTATGAAATTATATTGCCACTGGTGCTGCACGGACGGCAATATTATGGCATGTACAAAACATTTCAAGGACACTAACGATAAAAACGATTTTTATAATATTAGTAAATTACTCTTTACAATTCCTACATCATGCTTGCCACGAGAAGGCGCTTGCTAAGAGAGGAAACGTGCAAAAAAATGCCGGTGGCGACGCCATCTTGAAATTGCCGCACCAAACGCGGTGGTGCCATCGATTTTGATGGCGCCTACTAGGGCCTACGTAGTTCCTAATGGGTGAAAATGATGTACATTGTAGTGATGCAGAACTATCGGTAAATTGATTATCGATAGCATCGATAGTTTATTTGAAACTATCGATGGTTTAACCAAACTATCGATAGTACTACTACCGATAAACTATCGATAGTACAATCGATAGTGCCATCGGTAATATTACCAGCGATAATACACGCTTTGAAAAAAGTTAGCAAACAGTTAGTACATGCATGCATTTACTAGTTTCCAGCGTATTTTGCAACCTTCGCGTCGTCCCTTTACTAGCTAGTAAAGCTGGTAAATATTGCAGTTACTAACCGGGGAGCCTTTCTTAGTGTCTTCAACTATACTACTAAAATATCTGTGTTGCCAGATGCTTCGTAGATGCCGTAATTTATTATGCCGTAATTGTGACAGTCTTGTGGAAAATTTAGGCAAAACTTAAATTTTCTAGGTTATGTTGGAATAACAGTATCGTGATACGTGATGGCATACATATGTACAAACAGTAGGATACAAGAAACTGCGTAAAAAATAACCGATTATCTCTCTAAATTATATTACTGCTAACCGGTACACCCTGTGAAATTCCAAAGTAGGTAGATAAATAGCCGTCAACTTGCTATTAAAGTACATGGCGCATCCGTAAAAGCCATAATGTTCTGTGTGTGCTTGTGTGTGTTCTCGCTTACAATCTCTGCATGGCTCAACCTGCGCTGTTTTAATGCATACTTACCGTGGAATTAATTCAAGAAATTAGTGGTTGTTATATGGTGCAACAAGCCGTGTCATTTTTTTGTTTTATTTCACCTATACATGATTTTGCAGTACAATGAACTTGATATGGCAATGCACACGAACATACAAACAAAATAGGCGTAAACCTCTAGTTGGCAAATTGCAGTCCGCCAGAGTTAGTGCGGTAACTAAGTTGCTGAAGCGGTTACTAAAACTTTTGTAACGAACTAACGATTCGAGTTAGTACAATTCATTTACTGACAAGGTAGCGATTTTCACTAACCTGCATCTTACTATGAGTATTTTGTTAGTTAATATGCCTGCCTTTTTTTTCTAACAGTGTACTATTGATAGTAGTATGAATAATGTTGCTGGCCGGCGATATCGCCAAAACATTTGTGATATCCTACTATCAGTATTATCAGCAATACCTAGTTCGCTTAATTTATGAGCAATTTTTGGCGAAAGAAATAAATCATTTCCGGAGTGAAAATGGCGGAATATGTGAATCAATAAATTCATATTCAATAGCAACCAGTTACACCTACAATTAACAAACTCAGTTCTTGGTATTTTTTTATTTTGAAATCATAAAAGGCAATTTAAATTGGAAGCTGCGCAGTTCCGCCACAAGTAACGGCTTCCTTTCCGCTACAACTGAACAGTTTTTACCTAATTATCATATGTCAGCCAAGCATTCAGGTAAAACAACACAAACATGTCAACTTTCTTCCTCCTCAGCCTGTTACTCATGCTCAACTGTACACCATGCACTCGGGGAACAAAGTTGATGCTTAAATGAGTTCGCGTGGTCAATTGTATGCTATCGATAGAGATAGTGAACTTACTATGAATAGCACTATCGATAGTTCTTGCTCACCATCGATAGTTCGATAGTGACTCAGCTATCAATAGTATCGATAGTACCATCGATAGTTCTGCCTCACTAGTACGTTGTCCTCTGAGGGGGATATAGGTTTAACATACCAGGATTCAGGAAGTTTAGTCGAGCAAATGTCGCCAAAATACCAAAAATACAATTTGAAATCCGTGACATTACGCGCGGAGATTTCGGCGCAAAATTTCAAAATGAATCTTTGACCCTGATTTTATCCTCTGGTATTAAAGCTATGACCGCACAATTATTAGGATTAGGGTTCTCAGATTACAATTTTATCAATTTAAACCAATTCCTCGTTTCAGTTCAGTGTTCCTTTATAAGCACACATAGAAATTATAAAAATCACCCAGTAAAGTTATTTTAGACAGGCAGAAAGAACAGTTCACGAAAACTAGCGTTTTAACAAGGAAAAGCAATAAAGATTAACTTATTTTTAGGTGTGGCGTTCCCATGCAGATAATTAGGGATGGTGTTGGTGCCCTCCCAAGCGACGACGTACTCTGTTTTGCGAGCACGTGGCCGGAAGCGTGCGCGTGACTATTTTACCGGCAGGTACCCGGCGGCAGCAATTCTTTGCCTTCCACAGCAGCGGCGGACGCTAACCTATTTCACCAAAGCTGTGGCGGCTCTAGATGGGTGGCACGTTCGCGTCAGACAATGTTTGCCTTTGTCCATGTCCTTTAGGGCGGTTTAAATATTATCCTCAAAACGTCTTTGAGAAGCATAATTAGTTATGACTTTTGTTCTTTCGTTCCAATGCAATCAGCAGCATGATCTACCAAGCTGTCTTTGCCAGTAAACGCAACTACCCCCCCCCCCTCACTTTTTTATGCGTTGTATCAAATTTACCATGCATAAGATTGTAGTTTGCTTGTGTTCCTATGAATGTAAGTGTTATGCCTGAATCGAAGTATTCTTACCGTGAGAAAAAGGTAGCATGTACCGGCCGTCAGCGCTATTGCCGAGTTGAAGCGCTTCCTTATGTACTAGGAGGATAAAACAAAAAAACACAAATCTTTATCAAAGTGCTGACACTAACATAAAGGTGGAACACAGTAAAAAATGGAAGTTTCGTTCTCCGCCTCAATTTGTGCAACTGATAAGAGCTGATAATTAAACATGGTTTTTTTTATATCATGAATGGTTGTCCGAAGACATATTATTACAGCTGTGAATAATACAAGCTCCGGTATGCTCCTATGAATCCATACGAGTGCGTAACATACGTAACACGAATATGTAACGAAATCTATTTCTTTTTTCTTAAATATGGCGCGGCTTGGTTTCTTGCGATTTTTTATACGGTTTCCGCATGTTACAATGATACATGAATTTTTTGTTAGGTTAATGCTTTTTCCACTGATGCTCAATCTTCACCGTTCATACGTTGAAACAACGCTCAACTGGCAAACTTCCACAAGTTTAGACAAGCTCCTGGTTTATTTCTATCTTGTATTCCAATGGAGAACAAGTGTGTCTCACAGAATGCTGGCGGGAAACGGGTAAATTGTAAGTTATTTTTTCATTCACAAATAAAGGCAGAGTTTGCAAGGCAACTTCAAGGCTTAGGACTGAGCAAACGTTTTCGTTACTTTGAGCTATGAAAAACTGGCA
Source organism: Rhipicephalus sanguineus (assembly GCF_013339695.2). Lineage (NCBI taxonomy): Eukaryota > Metazoa > Arthropoda > Arachnida > Ixodida > Ixodidae > Rhipicephalus > Rhipicephalus sanguineus. The sequence goes on from NC_051183.1 coordinate 2,618,374, forward strand.
CCAGAGGTCAGAGCGCAGAAGTACGGGACCACAGCACTTTATCTGGGGTGAACAGAAGCCACAGTCGACCAGGTGTCTGCACGAGTTTGCAAGATAGCTTAAGTAGACGAAATCATGCAAATGGCCCCAAGAGCATTATGGAGCAAGGAACTCTCCTTACAATTATGTTCTGACATATTGCTAAAAATATTACCTAGCGTAACTTTGCCATATAAGCCTTCAATTATTATCTGCAAGTTTACTATAAAAGTGCTATAACATACGCACGTGCAGGATGCAAATAATCGCCTTCTTGGATTCAGTGCTAAGTAGAACTTAAGATCGCGCAAATGCAGATGGCAAAAGATCAGTGTATATTACCAACAACTCAACGCACATAAAATTGCGCCTTTGTCACAATTCACCAATGCGTTCGAACACAGTTACACTTCCAAGTTTACACGAACAATTTGCAAAAGTTATCGACGCTCCTTAGTTGACATAGACAGGGTTTAAATCAATAAATACATAACAATATACTCTAACAAGGAACTTTATTGCCTAGAAAAAAAACAACAAATTGCTTTGTAATTTCAGTCTCGCAGCAAGCTTCATTCATTCATTCATTCATTCATTCATTCATTCATTCATTCATTCATTCATTCAATCCACCCGCCAAGGTGGTCTAGTGGTTATGGTACTCGAATGCGGACCCGAAGGTCACGGGATCGAATTGCGGCCACGGCGGCCGCATTTTCGGTGAAGGAGGAAATGCTTGAGGCCCGTGTACTCAAATTGAGGTGCACGTTAAGGAAGGAACCCCAGGTAGTCGAAATTTCTGGAGCCCTACACTACACTACGGCGCCTCTCATAATCCTGTCATGGTTTTGGGACGTAATGCCCCAACCATTATTATGTGTCATTTAATGCGCCCATGAAGAACCCTAGGCCTTAGTCAAGGTGCAATTTTCTTAAAGAAAGATGAGAAAAAGGAAAACAAAACATAGAACCCGAAAATGTAGAAAGTGAAAGAGACATTTTGAGGTGCCTGGAGCTGTACCGAAGACACAGCGGTAAGAGAATGTTAAGCTCCGTGAGTTATGGGCATGTGCGAAGCATTGGCAAGGCTGACATGGTGAAGCAAAATCTGCCGCGTCCTTGACTGCGCTTGTTTATAACCCATATAAAGAGGAAAAATGGCAAAAATAAAATGAAAGGACACGGCTGGTGTCGAGTAGAAATAGTGACGTGTTTTGCTGCTGCAGCATCTGAACACGATACCAGGAATGCAGTTACTAAAAGTAAGATAATTAAGGGGACAGATCAGAAAAGGAGCAATCTGGCTATCTGCTCGTGCTCTGCCCTTCTCAGTCATACCGAGAAGACATCCAGGAGTGTGTTGATGCAACAGTGGAATCTTGAGTCACCGTGCAGAACACGGGAGAGACCGTGTTCTGCGAACCGTGCGCGACAAAGCACATTGCACGGTTATGTTCAACTGTTTAACGCCTTTTTGACATCTTAAGCAATAACATTTTTGTTTTTCTTTCGTAGATAGAGCTCGCGCACGTCTTCGTTTCAAATTATTTGCATTTATGTGAAAATTTATTGTGCCTACATTTACTTTTTTGGAAGCCTAAAACGTTGTTTTGCCTGCCTATTTTTGGCGCCTAAAACGAGCTTTTTTATTGCCTAAAAATGCGGCCTCTAGTTATCAGTGGTTGCAATACAGTAATGGCATTTCCATTGAAAGAGCTGACTCACACCAGATACATTTAGCCAGAACTTCTTGTGAAAGACTTTTCGGGGGCGGATCATAACACTCCCCCCCCCCCCCGCCCTCTGTAACACACGCCTCTGATCAATAAATATTGAGCTGGCGTATGAACTCTAAATTGTGTGTCGGGCTTCTTCCACAACGTGGAAAAAGCCAGACCAGCTTTGTATACGCATGTTATAATTTAATCTTGGAACGTGACAGCATAATTTTGCGAAAAGAAATTCATCGTTTGATTTAATGCAGTAGTTTCTACGCCAAGGAAACAAGAGTTGTCGGCTCTCGTTTAGACGAATAATTAATGTGTTCCCAAAGTCTTGAATTACTGCTCGCCTTTTCAACCTGTCAGCAATAATGAGTGCTGACACTGCAATAATTGAGACCTTCGAACAACTAAGGGCGGCAATCGCCAAGCTGTCCACCATTTCATTCATTTCTATTCCTTTGTGGCCAGACACCTAGACGGATCTAATCGCTGTTCAGTGAGCTGGAACCGTGAAATGAAACGTACGTTACATACGAGAACCACTGTTTGCAGTGATTGCTGAACATAAAGGTAAAGAACCTTTGACTATGGCAACTCTGGAGGTTTAGGGGGTGAGTTTGCATAGTGCCAAAAAAGGCTTCTTCGATTGGTGCTTTGCACTACGAAAATGCTCCTTAGACCGGCGGTGTTGCAGTTTTGGACACGCGGTCCATATTTTGATATTCCTGGGCTGCCCTCTGCCGTTTCGGTAGAGCTCCGAGACTACCATGACACGCGGTATCTCCAGAACGAAAACCTCCGAGATTAAAGAGCGTCTCGCGACTTTACCGCCAGGGGAGGAGCGCATGCGCCGTGGCATAATTCTTTACCTCGCCAGTTCCTCTCACTCGCTTCTTCACCGCGCCGCTCTGACACGAGCGACACGTAGAGAAAGCCTTAGTCGGTCGTTCGCTGTGCGCCGATGACGTAATCGCTGACGCCGTGTTACGTTGGCGAAATGGGTGTGGTCACGACAAAAAGCTACGCCTAGCCCTTTTCGCTGCCGAAAAGGGGGGGAGGCTGAGCAAAAAGCAGAAACCATCCGAAGCGGGGCGTTCTATACCCTCTTATTGCAGCACTTATTCGGCAGGCACTGACTACGGTGACGGGGCCCGTCAGCGCAGTACCGTCGTAAAAGTGACGGGGCCCGTCACCGTAGTGTAAATTGCAATAGTGACGGGGCCCATCATAATAGCGACGTAGTTATAGTGAAGGGCCCCGTCATCGTAAAGCAGCGACTACGGTGACGGGGCTTGTCAGAGCAGTACCGTCGTAAGAGTGACGGAGCCCGTCACCGTAGTGTAAATTGCAACAGTGACGGGGCCCGTCATAATAGCGACGTAGTTATAGTGAAGGGCCCCGTCATCGTAAAGCAGTGACTACGGTCACGGGGCCCGTCAGCGCAGTACCGTCGTAAAAGTGACGGGGCCCCTTTAACGTAGATTATTCGTCGTTTTAGGCGTCCTCGTCGTGTGGTGTTCGTGGCGTAGTTGGTTGGCGCGCTGTCCAATGAGTGCTTAGGGCTGCAGGTCGTCAGTTCGATTCCTCCCGGGGCTTTTTTTTTTGTCAGGTTTTGCGTCAACATCAACGATACTGCTCTGACGGAGTCGTAAGTTTTTCGTTCATGTCTGCGGCGGTTAGACAGCCCTAGCTTTCGGTTGATGCGTTGTTCCTACGCGACCTCGGTTCTAATCGCGCTGAATAAGAACATTTTTCCGTTTTTTTTTTCTTTTTTCAGTATTGTTTCACAATACCGTCCCGAGCATCCGGCTAGTCAACAATAGTTACTCATTCGTGGTAGCACGGCTCAGCGTGGGACAGCGGAGCCCGTTCATCAGCATGTCGCTGCGCCGCTGACGCTGCATATCAGTATGTCGCCAATGTCACTGCGTCGCCGCTCCCCTTCCCCCCGAAATGTTTTCGTACTGTCTAGCACCGCCGACCAAAACAGCCACCTGCGCCTGAAGTCTTCCTGGATTTTTTCTAGAATTGCTTTCCACGGTCGAAAGACATCTCGGAGGGAACATTGCTGATTTGACTGGCTGTCCTCGCTGCGCCCATGGCGTCCCTGTAACTGGCTGCGCAGCACATGAGTCAGCGGCGCAGCGACATGCTGATTAACGGGCTCCGCTCTACCACGCTGAGCCGTGCTACCACGAATGAGTAACTATTGTTGACCAGCCTTAAGCTCGGGATGGTATTGCGAAACAATACTGAAAAAAGAAAAAAAAAACCGAAAAATTTTCTTATAACGCATTACAAACAGACACAGCGGTATGAAAGAAGGCAACACCATTAGGCTTGTGCAAGCTTTCGTCCTTAGTAGAATCACGTACGTTGCCTCTTACTTAAAGTGGCAGGTAGCTGAAAAAGCGAAATTAGATGGTTTAATCAGGAAAGTTTATAAGCAAGCCTTAGGGTTACCGAAGAACACAAGCACGATGAAATTGTTAGAACTAGGTTTGCACAACACGCTTGATGAATTAATAGAAGCGCACGACATAGCACAATACGAACGACTTTCAAAGGCAAAAACAGGTAGGCACATCCTTGAAAAGCTAGGCATAGGCTATCACACGCAGCGAGGTGAAAAAGCAGACGTACCCGCGACGGTGAGAGAAAGGATAGTAGTTCCGCCGCTGCCCAAAAACATGCACCCGGATCATCACGCCGGTAGACGAAATAAGAGGGCGCAGGACTTGCACAGGAAATTTGGAAATAGCAAGGAAGCAGTATTCGTGGACGCGGCCAGATACGCGCGCAGGTGTGGCTATGTGGCCGCGGTGGTCAACTGCGAAGGAATATGCAAGACGAGCGTTACGGTGCAAACCACACTCACCGAGACGGCCGAGGAGGTGGCCATCGCCCTCGCAGTGGCCACCACCGAGGCTGATGTAGTAATAAGTGACTCGCAAGCAGCGATACGTAACTATGCTAACGGCCGGGTCTCCCGAGAGGCGCTGCGAATCCTAACGAATAACGAGCAAAAAATCCGAAACAAAAATGACACTTTCGTAATATGGACGCCCGCACACACACAAACTCCGCTGGCCGGCAACGAGGCGGCACACGCGGCGGCTCGAGAGCTCACGAACCGAGCCGTTGCGAACACCGACGCCGCTTCGACCGAGGTCTCACGCGGGGAAGAGTGGGAGTGGGAGGAACGTATGACTAGCTACAATGAAATAACGCAGCACTACAAGCTAGGAAGACGCAAATACCCACCGCCACACAATAGATTAAATAAAAAGCAGGCAGTTGCATGGCGGCAGCTGCAAACACACACTTACCCAAACCCAGTTATCTTTCGTCTCTGTTACCCTGATCTCTATTTGACAGACAAATGTAAGATGTGCGATGCAAGGGCAACACTGGGCCACATACTATGGGAGTGCTTGAGCTTAGACGACAAAGCACACGGAAACCACGAGGAGGCAGTATCGAACCGCAGGATGCGCTGGGAGGAGGCTCTGCTCAGCTCCGCTATCGAAGAACAACTTTGGGCCGTCCAGCGAGCCGAGGAAGCCGCCCGAGCCCAAGGGCTCGCGGCCGATGCCTAGGCCGGGGTTGAGGCCTACCCCTAGTCAAGTTCGCTGGACTTAATAAATAAAGTTATTTCTCTCTCAGCGCGATTAGAACCGAGGTCCCATAGGAACAACGCATCATCCGAACGCTAGGGCTGTCAACCGCCACAGACATGAAAGAAAAAGTTACGACTCCGTCAGAGCAGTAACGTTGACGTTGAAGCATAACCTAAAAAAAAGAAAGGAATAAAAAAACGGGAAGAATCGAACCAACTACCTACAGCCCTAACACTCCATGTAGAGTGCGCCAACCAATTACGCCACGAACGCCACACCAAGAATATACGGTAAAGAGGTCCCGTCACTTTTACGGTGGTACTGCGCTGACGGGCCCCGTCACCGTAGTCAACGCTTTACAATGACGGGGCCCGTCACTATAAATACGTCGCTATTATGACGGTGTGAGGGTGAGCAACTGGGCGTGTTGGTAAAGCATGATTCGAATTTGTAGGCGCAAGGAAGACACGGACGAGAAGGGAGACACACACACAGGGCGCCACTGCCAACAATGTTTATTCCAAGAAAAACAGTGCATAAATAGCCTCTGTTTTTCTTGGAATAAACATTGTTGGCAGTGGCGCCCTGTGTGTGTGTCTCCCTTCTCGTCCGTGTCTTCCTTGCGCCTACAAATTCGAATCGTATTATGACGGGCCCCGTAACTATTACAATTTACACTACGGTGACAGGCCCCGTCACTTTTACGACGGTACTGCGCTGACGGGCCCCGTCACCGTAGTCAGTGCCTATTCGGAACATTCATGCGGTAGGATGTTCGCATTTAGAAATCTGCAGTTCTCTCCCCATCAGGAATTTTGGTCCTTTAAGGAACACCAGATGGTCTTAATTTCCAGAGTCATCCACTACGGCGTGCCTCATATTTATATCCTGCTTTTGGCACGTAAAGCCCCACACATTATTATTGTTAACTAAAGTGCCGTAAAATACCGTGCACATGAGGTGTTTAACCATCTGGGTCTTATATATGTTGCGCACTGGATTTCAACGCGCCAATCTTCTGGCTCGTCTTCCAAGTGGGCTGAAGCACACGTGGATTAAATTTCAGTGCCATTAGAACCTGTTTTAAATGCGAAGCATTTCTTAGCGAACCTCTGGCACTTTGAGCGTTTCTATCTACGTATCTATCTATCTATCTATCTATCTATCTATCTATCTATCTATCTATCTATCTATCTATCTATCTATCTATCTATCTATCTAGCCGCCTACGTCTGGGTGCTCTCATAATCGCCTCCTTAACTTGTTGTAGACCAAAATTTGCATGGGAGGGTAAGAGGATTTGACGAATATGACCGCCGGGTCATGACATGAATAACGTTAAAATCCTGTCGCGTACGTCGTCAAACCCTTTCCACTAGTCACGTGTGGCACATACCCGTTTACCACGGGCCGCGGTGTACGGGTATGCGCCACAGGTGATTGACAGTTTATATCTACCTAGGAACGGCGAGAACATTGGTAACTTACATGCTAGAGCGTTAAGGAAAACCAACAACTCAACGAATGGAAAGAATGAAAATTAAGATCGCAGCAGGAATCGAACACAAGCATTCTGCGTGGCAATCAGGTATTCTACCAGTGAGCCACGCCAGGTCTATAAACTGGTTTGGTAAAACAGCCTACCCAGGCGTAATAGCGCTGACAGTCAATTGTGGTTGTGGTGCTGGCTATCTAATTTTACAAGAAAGCAATGAACACTACATGATACTCCTACGATGGCTACTCCTACGATACAGGCGTCATATCAGATCAACGTCTGTAGTTCCAGTGTTGGCTCCGCTTTTATAGCAGTCTAATAAAGATTACGTTTGTATTCTATGATTCAGCAAGCTATATTGAAGCATTGCTCGAGCCAGGAGGAATACATTAACGAAAGTTACATATGATATCCACATCACCGCACCGTAAAGTGCACTTCGTCCACTAGATCGACGCAGTGGCCTCTTTATTTCTAACGAGGCTGGGCGATGGCCTCATGCTGACCGAGGATGATGCCAGATTGATTGACAGCCGCTTTGTAGACTAGGCTACGTAGGACACATACGCTCAGGTTGTGTACGAATATGACAAACACCATCCATTGATATTGGTCTACGTAGCACTATCCAGGCCTACCAGCCTCGACGGCCTATACCTCACCAACGCGAAGGGTGGCTTCAGGTTCCGACATGTCGCCGGCTCTGTCGACAGACAATTTGTCGATGAAATGACCGAGGCATCCACGAATTCCAACAGCTCTACTATACCACATACTTCACCACATATGGACCCCTCGTCACCACGATCAAGACCGGATCCTATAACAAGTCATGACCAGCTGCTGGTGCTCACTGATCACGGTGATGACGCCCTTGTTCAAGAACTGTCAAGAACTTCTTGCACACATGCACACCGGTTCGTAAAACGTTAGTGAGTTCTCGGGACACGTATAAGCACTACATATCAGCTTACCGCTTCTGGTGTTGGTAATACCCACGTTGCCAGTGGCAGCGTTACCCAACCGTAAACAACTGGTTATATAACACATATGCGGCTCTTCAACATATATATGTGTGCGTATAAAATTTATACAAATCTTTAGCGTCGTTTTGTAACGTGCCGCTCAGTAAAAAAGTTACGCCACAGTCACCTACCCGCCGCATGCTTCGCATAACATCGACTCCCACGGTACGTGGGATCCGATGTTATGCGAAGCATGCGGCGGGTAGGTGACTGTGGCGTAACTTTCTGCCGAATTTTTTTGACCTATGAAATTGCCTTGACATATTAACGTTCCCCTTACATTATGTATACATTATACTTATATGTATATACAGGGAGTCCCAATCATTACGCAGGACGATTTAAGAAGAGAGGAACGGCGTTACGCAAGGCAAACTTAGTTTATATTGTTCCTAGTAAACTGGAGCAGCCACTGCTATGTTTTTCGTTAAGGAGGTTTAATTAATGGGTGATATCCCGCGACCTTCGGGTCAGCAGTCGAGCACCATAACCACTAGACCACCGTGGTGGGTTGAACGCTGGCATGGAGGCGCCTTACTGGAAAAAATACATCGCTATGAACACGCGGAGCAGCAGCTGAAGGGAAACTCGTGGCTCTTTGCTCGTGTCAAGCGGAGCGAAAAAAACACACGCTATTATCAGAAGCACGTGTCTGTGGAAGCGAATAGCAAAATACACCTGTTTCCGCTTCAAAGTGACACCTCTATACGCCTATATGAGTAGTCGCTGAACGTCATCATTAGTTCCTCGCTTCGTGTTCTGCCAATGTCCTTTACATGAGTTCGAACGCAACGCTATCTTTCAGCATCTCTCACTGCTGCAGCTGTTAAAGTGCGTCATTTCGGGATCCTGCTTTTGCCAAATTTATTAGGAGTGAGAGAGGAGCAGTCAGAACGTTCAGTCTGCCTGGAGATGGTTAAACGTTACGAACTTGTTCATGGAAAAAGGTTTTGATTTTTGCGCACAGTGTCAACAGGCTATGCGCAGATTTTTTAAGCTAGAAAAGCAAACGTTTATGAAGGTAGAAGAAGTACTGTGCATCGCAGACTTTTGCTGCTCGTACGCATTGACGCGCGAACTTCGATTTTCGCAGTGACCGCGTTTAACCTCGTAAAACTGTTGCAGGGTTATCGCTCGCCTCTTCCTGTGATCAGTGCCATTGCGATGCAGTGTGTATGGCAAACGGCAAACACATGACATCCGCCTTTCCAGCTGTTGCTGTACTTTGGAGTGCTCACTATAATTGACAGCGGTAATTAATCGCGTCATCGTAAGTATGAGCGTGAACATCATCAATCATCATCCCATACTGGGCATCCCAGCCCTCGCGCGTTTCTATAACCTCAAGAGCACTATTTAGGAACTTACAGTTGCCTCCACCTATAGCTCGGCATCTCACTGATGAGTCCACTCACTCAGACTCAGATCGAGCCGCGACTGTGCGCCTGAGTGAGTCCAGCTGAGTAATATTTTGGCGAGATTGAGTCCGAGTGAGTCTAGTGGAGAAAGAAATTAGTGAGACTGAGTTTAAGTGAGTCTTTTTGAGAAAAGTTTAAGTGAGTAGGAGTACTAGTGAGCTCTAAGCCAAAAATACATTTCTTGAGTTTCATTCTTTTTGTAGTATCAGACTCTAATGTGGGCCCTTACGTACGTGGCAAAACCTAAACCCTAAACCTAAACGCCTTGGAGATCGGCGCACTTTGTTATTATGACAATGTCCGCGCGATCGATGCGCCTAGTACAGTGGGCCTACGCTGGAGGTAATACTGACTGGCAGGGTTGTAGTTGGGCTGAACAAGCAGGCGCACCAGACCACAAATACAGCGACATGAGGTATGTTATTTAATAAGTACTCCTGAGCCGCAGCAGTCCAAATTATCGCTTGGTAATTATGAATTCTCCGGGTCAGCAGATAAACTCTTGACGTTTTAAACAACGAGTCTGTGTCGCATTGTGGGTCAATAGATACGCTTGAGCATACTCTCTGGGACGGGACTGCAGGGAATACTCCCCGATCATCTGGGCGCTCTCTTGCCCGAGAAATGAAAGCAGATTCGGACCTCCACCAGTCCGGGAGTTGAGCTCTAGGCCATACAGAGGGCAGAGGAGGTGGCCAGCAGGCTGAACCTGGGGGATCACCTAGGTCCATAAAAACTGACGACAATGAAGTGGTGTTCTCTCTTTCAGTGAAGCGTAACTGTCGTCGGAAAATAGTCCTGCCTCTAAAGTATTGATATAACGTATAAGTACAATAGATAAATGTACCGGCGCACTTATTCTTGCTCTCTAAACTTGTACCATTCTCTTATAGATATGTACATTGCGTCGATTGTATCAATACGAACATTCTTCACTACATTTTACATAAACTACTCGGCCGGCGTACTTGTTATATCTTATGCGCGCCTTTATTGAAGAAAAAAAAAGTTAAGCTACGTTCCTTGCAAGTGCCTTTTCACACCACGTGACGCCATCCCACGCCATCATGACATGGTATAAGGCGGGCCGATCCCGGAGGCAGTGCAAAGCAATGTGAGGTGCAGAAAGCTTACAATACTTCCGGTCCTGGAGGCATGGCAAAACCACGTCAGTCGCAGAAAACTTTCGGAGAGGGGCGAGGGAGGTTCGACATATCGACTTAGAAGAAAAAGAACATGTTTTTCGCCCTGCAGTCGCTGGGGCGGATTCATAAGCGTCAATGTGAGTTTCTTTATGTGTCGCCGAGACAATGCTAAGCAATTCTCAAAGTGCTGGAACGAAACATAGCAACCAGAAGAATACCTCGAACACTGAAGTGATGCGGAGTCCATACATCACCGGCAGGAAAATGTAGACAGCGACTGGCGCAGTGGCAACGGCCGCCAGCGAATGCCAGATGAGGTGGAAGCCGTAGGCGTAGAAGTGTCCGGCAAAACCGACAAGCCCGGCCGAAGACAGGATGGTGGCCACCGCGGACGCCGCGAGGGGCAGGGCGCGCAGCGCCCTGCTGCCTAGAAACACCTCGGCGGTCGTCTTGGCGAGTCGGGCCTTCCGACGAAGCGAGAAGTACAGGCCTAGTCCGAAATTGAGGGCCATGAGAGTGCCGAACACCGCGTATTCCAAGACGATATCCTCCATTTCGAGCGCCACGGGGAGTACACTACACGGTCTTGCCACGGGATGACAGTCCTATGGAAGTATGCCGTTGTCGTACATGCGCGATTGGGGAGGGTGCACTTCCTGTTCTACATTCGCTACATCGCAGCAACGCCGTTTTGCGCTCAAGCACTAACAAACACGTGAGTGCGCACTGCAGCTGGCGCTGTTCGAACGGATTTCGCTCTTCCCGTGTGTAATTGCCTTTGAGAAGGCAGTGGCACAGTGAGCTTGAGCTCCTATTTGACAGCGAATGCAGTTTTTTTTAACAGCCATTGAGGTTGCACGTTGTAAAAGATTGGCTATTGCACATAGCACAACAATACTCATGCAGTGAGATAATTCAAGCACCGCGGATGGTAATAATGATAACTGCTGGAGTTCAACATCCCAAAACCACGACATGATTATGAGGGACGCCGTAGTGGATGGCTCCGGAAATTTCGACCACCTGAAGTTCTTTAACGTGAACTTAAATCTAATTACACAGGCCTCAAGCACTTCCGCCTCCACAGAAATTGCGGCCACCACTCCCGTGATTCGACCCCGCGACCTTCGGGTCACCAGTGAAGCACCATACCCACTAGACCACTGGGACGGGTACACCACGGATGGTACTTACACTGCAAAGAACAGACTAACTGTATACCTACCGAACCTTGTCAGTCAAATTCAAAACTAATTAACTCTCTCAGCGCATATATTAGGTTCGAGTTGAATAGTCATACGGCAAAGCGCATCTGCCTTGGAAGGACTCTCTATACTAGCACCAATTTGCAGGTAGGTGCTGTGAAACTTACGGTGAAAAACGCGGTTTTTAATAAACGCGAAACATGTCTTAGCGAAACAAAGGTACTTTGACCGCTCGTGTCTATCTATCTATCTATCTATCTATCTATCTATCTATCTATCTATCTATCTATCTATCTATCTATCTATCTATCTATCTATCTATCTATCTATCTATCTATCTATCTATCTATCTATCTATCTATCTATCTATCTATCTATCTATCTATCTATCTATCTATCTATCTATCTATCTATCTATCTATCCGCCTAGGTGTGGAAGCTCTCATGAGGAAATTAAGCGCACAAAGACGAGAACAAGAAGATGACACACAGAGCGCTTTCTTGTTCCCGTCTTTGTGCGCTTAACGGTTTCATAATGTCAATGTACCAACTTGCTCGGACCCAGCCTCTGAAGCTCTCATGGTTGCCGCCGTATTTTGTAACAGTCAAAATTGACATAAGAGCAGATCAGTGCATGAGTAACGTGATCGGCAGGTGATGACATAAAAAAAGCCGGACATGGCTCCTGATGCATCCGCCTAAGACGACTCGAAGGCGAATGCCGTATTCTTCTTTTTATGCTCAGTTGATTTCTATGTATAGGGGTTGGTTGTATTCCGCGCATTTCTCTATCACCTGATTGATAGTATGAATATGGTCTATTGTTGAGATTTCGTACAGGATTCTCAACAATAGACCATATTCATACTATCAGTCAGGTGATAAAGAAATGTGCGGAATACAACCAACCCTTATACATATCCTTCATAGATTACGAGAAGGCATTTGATTCGGTGGAGACATCAGCAGTCATGCAGACACTGCGGAATCAAGGCATCGACGAAGCCTATATAAACATAATGGAAGAAATCTACAGCGGATCCACAGCCACTATAGTCCTCCATAAAGAAAGCGACGGAATCCCAATAAAGAAGGGCGTACGGCAGGGAGACACGATCTCTCCAATGTTATTCACCGCGTGTTTACAGGAGGTTTTCAGGGCCCTAGATTGGGAAGAGTTAGGGATAAGAGTTAATGGAGAATCCCTCAAGAGGAAGGTATATAACAGCTGCATCTTACCGGTACTTACCTACGGAGCAGAAACCTGGAGACTTACAAAGAGGGTTCAACTTAACCTGAGGACGACGCAGCGAGCGATGGAAAGGAAAATGATAGGTGTGACCTTTAGAGACAGGAAGAGAGCACAGTGGGTAAGAGAACAAACGGGGGTTAAGGACATCATAGTTGAAATCAAGAAGAAGAAATGGATATGGGCCGGGCACGTAGCACGTCGGCAGGATAACCGGTGGTCATTAAGGGTAACTGACTGGATTCCAAGAGATGGCAAACGCGTGAGGGGGAGACAGAAAATTAGGTGGGTGGATGAGATTAAGAAGTTTGCAGGTATAACGTGGCAGCAGAAAGCACAGGACCGGGTTGATTGGCGGAACATGGGAGAGGCCTTTGCCCTGCAGTGGGCGTAGACAGGCTGATGATGATGATGATGATGATGATGATGATTTCTTGATCCTCCCTCACCCTCCTGCGAAAGAAAAAGAACTTAATTCACAAGGGTTTGGGAGAAGGGCTCATGAGCTCGATGGGTGGGGCCTCAAGTCCAGAGCTAGCACTGGCTTCTGCCGCCTGCCTGGCATCACCCAAAGTTTTCTGCAAATAAAGTGCTTTTGCACTGCCTCTAGGATAGAAGACACTGCAAGCTTTCTTCACCTCACCAGGTTTTGCAGTTCCTACGTGATCGGCCCACCTTTATCGAGCGATGATCTCATGGCCAACTGACGTCGCATGCTGACGTCCCTACGCCGTTAGCATGTGACGTCAGGATATGGACGTCATATTGACGTCATGGTGATTTCACAAGTTTCAGCGATTTATTACATCGTGATAACGTTGTATGGTGACGTAATCACGTGGTGACGATTTTTGCATCACTCGTGTGGACGCCGCCGATGGTCAATTTGCTCGTTTGATGATGCATCTGAGGCTTTCGCCTTAATAATATGATATGCACGTCACGTATCATGAAAACAGTTCCTCCGACTTTTACTCCTGTCGTTTGTGGCGCGTACACTCACACACGCACTTGATTGCGGGTGTAGCAGCATCGCCGTCTAAAAAGAAGACGACAACGGCGGCTCGTGGGGAACGGACCGTGGCTTGAACAAAAGCCAAGAAGGCGCTTTGCTCAAGGCACGAGTGGCTCGTGCGGCGCTGATGCTGGTTCCTTTTCCGCCGACGAAGATTGATTGTGTGGGGTCTGAGAGGACGCCGCGATCGGGGAACACACGGACACAATTCACGCGGTCGTGCAGCAACAAACACGTGTACGTTTATTAAACACTTCTTTACATACGACGAGCTTGCCTGCCGAATCTCATACACAACTAATAGCTTGCTAAATAACATACAATTGTTTCTTATTTCTGTTTCAACAGCGCGCTCCTTTCGCAAACGCGCCGCTGCAGCAAGCGAAGTGACGTTCCTACGTGATGTGACTTCAGCGCGGACATCGCGGGGAAAGCACAAGACGGACAACCCCCGCTCCCCCCGTCCCCCTTCTTTCCTCGAGATAAGCGAATGAAGGCGACCACGCCCTGTAGGGCGTAGAGGATCGGCGTTCTTAGGAGCCGGGCGACGACCTTTGAAGTGTGCCCCACGCGCACTTTGTGCCATCTCGGTGGTGAGCAAGAAACCATACTGAAGTAAATGGTGTATATAAATAACTGGCCGTTAGCAGGCTGAAAGACTTATTTCTCGTGGCCTAGCCGTCTAACGCCGAACGCTGCGTAGCGGGAGGTCGCCCGCTCTATTCCTTGCTTCGAAAAAATTTTTTCTAAAATATTTTTTCTTTGTGGCTTATATATATAATACATACATATACATATAAGGGCCCTGACGGCGTCGACAGACGCCGACGGCAAAAAGCAGCCGAGAGTGTCCATACAATTGCTATCGCAATAAAATGTAATGAAAATGACATGTGCTCTTATGACTCAGGAAGCTGTAGTCTAGCGTTTCTTGTCACCGCCGGAATACGCCAACGAATTCTTCTTGCACTTTGTTTTAATAAAAGTGACGTCATGCCATCACGATGGTTTAATGTATATGATGCTCGGTTCCTGACCTGGAGGACGCGGGTTCGATCCCAGCTACCGCGGTCGCATTTGAATCGAGGCGTAATGCTAGAGGTCCGTGCACCTAGATTTATGGGCGCTTTAAAGAACCCCAGGTGGACGAAATTTCCGGAGCGCTCAACTGCGGCGTCTCTCATAACCATATCATGGGTTGGCTCGTAAAACCAAAACAATTATATTACAAACATGACATCTGTGCTTTAACGAGAGTGCCAACGTTACATCGCGTCTTATAAGGACCCCTGACGCAAAAATTCCCAAATTATTTGACTGTTACATCGCACTGATGCCAACACGAAGGTGCAATTCGTACAATATCAGCCACAAATACGGCCTAAAATTTATTTAAATTGTGTTTTAAAATTCGAAAAGACGCCGAGTAAGAAATTAAAGCAAAAAGCCATTAGGTTGTAGCGGCATCTTCATCACCGCTCACGATCATCATCACCATTTTACCACTACGCGCCGCGCCGCGCCGCGCCTCTCGCGACGCGCCGCGCCTCTCGCGCAACTAATGCTCAGAGCTCGAGGCGCGAGCAGTAGAACGTGCTCACGCTCCTGGAGGCTGGACGCCGGCAGCCGCTGCCGCTCTGCTTGTACTAGGGCCTTCGAATAAAGTGGCGAGATTTCGGCACGGCCACTTCGGCTGCCTTCACGTCTCCCTCTCGCTACAAGGTCATCATGGGGAAGCTCCTTGTAAACAACGCACGTCACGAATTCTGGCCGAGTTACTGGTGGCATGTACGAGATGGACAACGCTGGTAGCGACACCTGATGAGGCAGAGCCAAAGCAGAGACCCACCGACATAACTGTGCAGCGACTTAATTACGCGCTTACTGACTCTGTGTATAACGTTGGCAGTGAGGTAATTATCAACTTACAGTACTCTCGTAATTTTGTTCGACAAGAACAGTGGCGCGACTGCACAATATTACATTGTAGTTGAAAAATAACGCCAAAAGATGTGGCTACCGGCTCCGCTGCTGCTGCTGCTGCTTTCGACGGCTCCGGTAACCGGGTATCCGAAAACATGAGGAAGTCTACAAACTGTACTCTCTTAATCAAGTCCTGGCTAATTCATTCCCTATAGGCGGGACGCTTCGAAACTCAGGAAAACTCCCGGCTATAGTAGGCCTTCGAAAAGGAGTTAGCCGTGACAAGTGTATATGAAAAACGTGCCCTCTTCACCGCCGCCTTATAGACGGCCTGTAGTATTAGTCGCGCGTCGGTGTGGGCCGCGTAAGTGAGAATCCTGGCTACAGCTCAGCGTATGCTCCCGCGTGTTATAACTTGTCGGCGCGAGCGTCGGTGTATACGCATGCGCCGACCGCGTCAACCGCAAAGGCGAGCTATGCTGCGAGGAGGTATACGCATGGAGCTAACTACGCACTCTCTCCATTGCACTCCGCTTCTGCTGTTTTTGCGCAGAGAAAAGAAAGGAAGGAGGTAAAAGCGAGAGTTCGAAGATATTGTGCGACGGGAAGGGGATTGCGTTTTTGGCGCGAGTGGTTAGTTTTAGCGCATTCCACGACAGCGGCGGATGTTTAATAGGATGGTGTGGTTTGTTGAGCGTGCCGCGTGAGCGTTTACTCGGCCGCCACGGAAAAATTCTCTTATCTCAATAATAAGGGGGTGTTGCGAGGACATAGCGACATCCCCTTGCAGGTGCAATGGCTACACGCAGGCAGTTGACGCAGGATTACACGACGCTTTCGCGCCATTTCTGTCTCGCTGGTGCGCACACTGCGGACACAGCCCGGCGCATCGTATACCCGCCTGGGTGAGTGTGCTTCTTCACATATATGCTGGTGCTGTTAGCGTTCACATTGTTGCATGCTTGCGGTGATATATATGAGTGACAGTATTGAGCTGCCAGAATATTCTTTTGTCGGCTTTTGAAATAACTATACGATTATGCGTACGAATAACTATACGAGTATATGAGTGCTTATCTTTGTTGTAATCGTCATCCGTCTCTATAGTCGCGCACGTGTTGTCGGGCTGGTCGCATTTATTGTGAACTTCTCATGCAGTTCAGAGGCTTTCGTCGCTCTTGACAGGTGTCACTGAGATAATCACTTCGTGTTGCTTGACAAGCTGTGTAATTTTAGCTCTCGCATGGCTTCTTATCTTTGGGCTAGCAACTGTCCTCTGCATTTATGGTCAATGATACAATGCGACAATCAAAGGAAGCATATTTTTGCTAGCAGTTGAATGATGCTAGGACATCCGTTCATGGTAGGTCGTTATACTTGGCATTTACATTTCTTTTTTTTTGCCTTGGGAAGCGTAAAAGTTTTTCCACAATCAAAAATAAATAAAACTGCACTTACGAGTACCGAAGACATTAGTACCGTTTCATTGGATCAGGCGCTCATAGATACGACTAGCGGCATCTCTTGTTTTATGAGGAAAAATCAGCAATTTGACATTCTGAATAGCGACTGTCTTTAAAAGCGTTTTGCTGCCTAATTTCTAACAAGTTTTAAAGCCAGCCTCATTCATGCTCGTGAATAAATTTGCGTATTTACTGTGCCCCTTCACTGATTTCTGTGGTTTCGGGTCACATTTGCCCATTTTTCTTATGCAGTGCCAAGTGAAGTATGGACAAGTACATCAGTGCATCATGCACCAGCTGTGGTGCCTGTGCAAATTGCTGATCTCGATGAAGTTAAAGTAATGCGTCACATGTAATTTAGACGTTAGCTAGTTGATGGCATTTTTGTTTTTTCATCCATCATTTCATGCGATGCAACAGCGATATATAACCGTGGTTGTATAAAGTATTGCTGTTTTCGTTGGCAGCTTATTATTTATGTTGGATTGATCATTGTTAATGTTATTACAGAGAAGTGAAATTCATACAGCAGTCATAATAATGGATATAATTGTTGTTCATCCTCGTGATAGTATACACAGAATTTGAATACGTTTGCAGGTGACAAAACCTCCTGACACAAAAGCCAGGCGCAGTTTTATCGAGCAACTGGCCAGGAGCTCACACCTTGCAGGGTCTCCAGCAGCAGCAGCAGCAGCAGCAGCAGCAGCAGCAGCAGCAGCAGCAGCAGCAGCAGCAGCAGCAGCAGCAGCAGCAGCAGCAGCAGCAGCAGTAGCAACAGCAGCAGCAGCAGCACCGGCCGTGGTGTTGTTTACAATTCCGTAACTGAGCATACAATCTTTCTTCTTGTGTTTTTTATTCATTTTCTTTTTATTGCGTTTCACTCCCATCTAAAAATCTTATTTACTTAAAGAATGAATCGTGAGTCTATTTTAAAACTGCTTTCCTTGTACGTGATTTCTCAACAAATTGCAACTGTGCTGTGGTTTTCACTTGCAGCCTACATTCGAAACAGAGCTGCACTTCTAAAAAAAACTGGAAGTTCCATGGAGAAG
This sequence comes from Rhipicephalus sanguineus, assembly GCF_013339695.2. NCBI lineage: Eukaryota > Metazoa > Arthropoda > Arachnida > Ixodida > Ixodidae > Rhipicephalus > Rhipicephalus sanguineus. Next base: position 2,636,732 of record NC_051183.1, read on the forward strand.
CTCAACAAAGTCAAAGTCATCTTCGGTCAGATGTTCAATGCCCGCATGTATTTATTCGTGCAGGTCGACGAGTATTTCTGAGGAAATGATGCTAAGCTTTCTTTCATAACTGTGGTACGTTTATGGTTAAAATACTATAAGAAAGCTTCATTAGCAGCTGCTGAGAGCACTTTTCTAATTTCCAACTTCTGTGACGCTATCTATTTAAACAAAATTCGACAAGCTGTATAACAGAATGAGAAGAACCGTTTCCCAAGTAAAGTTTTTGTGTGATGGGCGAAAAGGGCAGGTGATCTAAGAACATAACGTCGAATGTGTCTTCTTGCTTTTTTTTTCGTCAGGCTTACATGCCAGCAGCCCGCCCATCGCCTGACCCCGGAGTTTGGAGGGAGTACGACAACAAGGCTTTCTACTGCGATCAAGTGCAATAGAATTTGAAACGTTCGGTTGGCACAGTTTTAGAGAAATTTGTGCTTGAAGAAGGATCCTTTGATGGGTGAGTTGGTACATGTCTTGAAATATACTGAGTATGTGCAGCGCAATGGTACGAAGACAAGAGAAGACACACAAACGACATGGACTGGCGCTGACTTCCAACTGGTTTATTGAAAAGCACGAAGCCCGCTTTCGTATCGTATCGTGCTTGACGATGTACGATACGATTATTTTGTGTTTGACAATGTACTATATTAAGGTCCTCCCATACCCAGCTGGGTATGCTCAATGCTTCGTCTTGTGCAGAGTGCAATGAGAAATACCCAGTTGTTTCCCAGGTGTTTTGCCGGCGGGAAGCTGCTGAAGAAACATTGAAACGATCAAAAGAAACGATCATTGAAACATCAAAAACGATCATTGAAACGATCAAAAGGACCATAATATATTTGTCCGAAAAAACATCGGATGTCACGTTTATCGTTTCCTTCAGCGCTGAGCATTGCTTTTAGCGTTGTTTGTTTTTTTTTACAATAAATACTTATTTTTACACGTGAGTAGTACCTGTTTCTCGCATGCTTATACACGCTAGACACAGCAGGTACTGTTGAACTATGAAGCTGATAGGGCCAGTCAAGTCATTCTCAACGAAAATGATTCCGCTGAACGATACATTTACGAGGAACTTGGTGCGTTCATGCTTTAACCGCCGTTACTTAAAAAAAAGAATGCGAAGTTTTATACGCATGTTTAAACACACTTCCTGCTTATAGTTTCCAAGTTACTTGTAGTGGTTACTCTAGGTAAGCATGAAGGGGGAACTGAGCGTAAAAAACTCTGCTATGTGATGTAATCGGTTCACGTAAAAAAATCCCAAGTGGTTCAAACTAGGCACTATTAAAATTCGGTACCCAGAGCTTCGTGTGCATATTTTTTTATGTTTGTCGCCACTGCGCATCTGTCAAAGACTAGACACTGGTATACGCGCGTTACTTTCCGAATACAGTATACCGAACGTGCCCAGCCAACGCAACGTCTGCGTACACAATGCTTAAACTCCGTTAACCAACAATCAACCCCTACACGGCGTGCCACTTGACGTCAAGGGAGTCCGCATTAGGGATACCGCAACCTGACTGCTTTCTTCGTTCTTGTGCATGGCATAAACATACAAAAATAGTAATGAAGACGCTGGATAGGATCAATGGGGGATTAGTGAAGAGACCTTGGCCCTCAAGTGGACATAGTATAGGTTGGTAATGATGAAAAACAAAATGCTTCCTTGGACAAATGCGTGAATAGTTTGCCGTGAAATGTACATATCTAATTTAATGCTCTATTAAAATCAACGTCATGCTGTCGAAATCGAGTGCGAGCAGTAGAGCTTCCACGAGGTTTCTAGATTTCGCAAGACCGTTCACGCTTTTCTCCTAAATCCACGGTAAGCAATGCCTAAGTCTGGAAAACAATATTTGCATACTTAAATTACCGTCCTCTGGAACGTACATATGTGCCAGCGCAAAGTGGGCATGCCGGTGGGTGTACCTCGTAATAACATCGCTTCATTGGCCTAAAAAGTTCAGAAATCGTGAAACACCCTCATGTTCGACGAATGGCCACTCTACGTTGACTTTCTTGGGATAATATATCATAGTTTAGCAGTTTAAGTTCCTCGTGACGACTGCCACACTGAGGCGCAACCACTTTATATGTGCGCAATAAAAAAATAAAAATCCAGCTTGCACCAAAAGTTGCATACTTCATAGACCATACGTTGTCTTTTAGCATCTGCGCATAGCTCTGCAACACTAGAACCTAATACTCGATGGTGTCAAATTTATTTTTCATTAATGCACCACTATACTATGTTCTGGATTTCTGGTGTGCACGAAACTTCTTAGTAATCCGCACATAAAAAATTAAGTGCGTGTAGAAGTAAAAAACCCCAGAAGGCTATCCCATGCACTCTATAGCACAACTAACATACCCCAATTGCGTGCGCATGCAAATGCAGCTGTGTGAATGTAGCTCGCCAATTTTGCGTGTACGGCCGTATTAATCGCACCGAAATATGCCAAAAATTTATTGAAAGGTGAAACTTGTATACAGTTAAGCACTGCGTGCCCATGAAGGTGCCTTTCGCACAAATACTGCGTATAGTACAGTGCTTGGACTCGCGCTTCCAGAAAATATTCTAGTAAACTTATGTGAAAAATATTGTGTCATACAGTGTGAGTTTAGCGAATTCTCCGCTTTGAGACGAGTATCAGGTGATTTAAATTGCGCGGCGGGACCGCTATACCAGCATGAATCGAGATGTTCTAAAAATATGGCCACTGATGGAGTCGTAACAGAACGCCGCAAATATTTCGGCGAAAACTACTGCCGGATATAAGATCCAGTTCATGTTAGCAGCCAATTCCCGCCTGCGCACTGCATGCCAGACAACGGCGAATGGCGAGCCGCCATGTCTTTAGCGTGGACAGTCCACTTCACGAGTCACGTCTGTCGCGCGAGTGTCGTCCAAAGCGAGCGCATATGAGAAGCATTTCTTCCGTGGCGCAGTCCGCCGAGCGACTGCGAAGCTGCATGCAGTCAGCTCTACCTCCTCGCTTCCATGGCCGACCGAAACGTGGGCCACACTTTCTGTTGGAGCAAAAATAATATCTGCGGGAATAGTGTCATTCGTTTGAGGGGAAGCGACGTGCACTATCCAACGTTTAGAACCAAGATGAGTTCTTTTACAAGTGAAGTTCATCTGCAGTGCGTGCGCAGCACACAGCAGCTGCTCGAGCGTGTTCGCATATTATACATATTGCCGACAATATCACGGTTATCAGCGCATGTTCATCTCAGTGTGAAATTATTACGCGGAGAGGGTCGAGCCAACAACGCTAAGTAAAGGATCCTGAGATATGAGCGAGCGCTTTGTTCTGAAGCACCGTCGACTACGGCTTCGAAATAAACTGAATAGGCTTAGTGACGATATTGGCTACCGGCCCAGTAACCATCGGCGGTGAAGCGACCAGCGACGTTACTTAGAACACGGCTATTCTCCGTCGTTGCTACGGCTACGTCGCTGTGCGGCTGGCACGCATGGATTCCGAGCTCACGTCTCACGGCAAGCGAACCTTGACGTTGAAAACTCGTTCAATCCACGAAAGGCAACAGGCTGGCGGCTTACATGAATAGAACTCGGGTATTATGCACGCTAAGATTCCTTAAATGTCATTGAGGTGCCAGTGCCAAATATATGCGGAACAGTTTTATCTTTTATACCAAGCACGCAAATTCGCTTCAAGCATGCTCCGAGCAATAACTTGAGTGACCCCGTATATATTTTCACGAATGTCATTTAAAAGATATCTCCTTACGTATCAGTGAACCCTGCATGTATAATAACGACCTCCACTTCACTAATACGCCAGTGTGTAGTGACCCATTGGTACATATAAACCCCCGTTCTTTTACTGCTGTCGCCGCGGCGTGATGTGTTGTAGTTAATAAAGAAGAAAAAGCGTGATGTGGTGTAGGGGTCAGCATACGCGCTTGCTGATCGAGTGTTCGCGAGTTCGAATCCGCGAGTGTTGTGAATTTTTCTGAGGTTTACTTCTGAATGTAATACTTGTATATGGATTATGTATGTCATAAAATATGTGTCTCAGCCTCCAAATCTCAATTAGAGCTTAACGGGTGGCTTAAAATCAATTTTTTGTTTCGCCACTTCATACACCGCCTATAGCTAGGACGTGCCGTAGCTGGGACACACCGTGGCTAGGCTTAGGCGGAGCGAGGATATCTCCATAGCCGGCCTTCCACTAGCCGGGATTCGAGACGAAAAATCTCCGGCCTATATTGAGTCCCGCTTATGAGATGAGCCGCTGAGAAGCTACTACGCCGAGGGACGGCTACGGGCGGCGCCGCCTACAGGTCGTGCCGGCTAAACAAGCAGTCTATAGGCGTTAGATTTTTCGTCTCGATTCCGGGCTATAGACTGCAACTTTAAGCAGGACATGATTAAGAGTGTACTGCAGGGATCGTACTGCGTATTGGACAGATAACTGCTCCGACGCTCCGACGTACGTACGTGGGATGGGTACACCTTTAAAACGTAGGGTTGCCTCAACCAGAATAAATATCTAGGAATCACTCTTTGCAACGATTAGTCCTGTCACGCTTATATTTCTAATATCATATCATGAGCAAACGGAACGCTAGGTCTTTTCAGGCGTAATCTTCATCAGGCCCCACGACATGTGAAATTACTCGCCTATCAGTCACTCGTGAGACCATAGCTGGAATTTGCACCTGCCCTCTGGAGCCCACATAAACCATATTCTAACGACTTACTCGAAGCTGTTCGAAATCGAGCTACTAGATTCACTCGCTCAAAATACTCATATAATGGCAGCATTTCAGCACTGAAGACAGAATCTCGTTTAGTTCAGCTTTGTGATCATCGACGTACTTCCAGTCTTGTGCTCTTTCACAAATTCTTTTACAGCGCCCTCAATCAAGCACTACACATCGTACCCGCTGCAGGCATTTCTCACCGCACCAGTCATTCCCAGCAGGTCGCACGCCCAAGTGCCCTAGCTACTCACTTCTCGGCCTCATTAATCCCCCGAATTGCCAAAGACTGGAACGGCCTCTCTGCTGACATTGCCGCCATTACCTGCCCGTGCTTGTTTCAACATCGTGTAATTATTCAATACGAAATAATTAATCTGTGAATCATGTGAAACATTGTTACGCACCCCTTATGTTATGTCCCCTTTTGGAGGCTTTTAAGGTAAATAAACTGGACTGAACTGAACTGAGTCAGTAAAGCGTACATCACGCTACTTGCGTGTTCATAAAAATATTCCGCTGGCGTGTTCATATACAGGTTCAATAAATTAAGTGCGTGATCAAATGATGAACATTTCGCCAGCTTATTTGTGAAAGCACAAGGGTTAATCCACATAACACAGATTATGGTAAAAAAATGGGTGTCATGACCCAGGCCCGTGGCCAGGAATTTTTTTCGGGGGGAATGGGGGGCACTTGCTGAAAACCTTCACTATTTGAGAAAAACACATATATTTATTATTAATTTTTGGTAAAAACACGTACTTCCCCAAAATTGGGGGGGGGGGAGGGCTCCTAGGGCCCTCACCTGGTTACGGGCCTGTCATGACCCCCTCCAACAGCGGTAAGACGAACTTAAGTACTTCGTGCGTTACCAGAGTACGACACTATATAATAATAATAATAATATCTGGGGTTTAACGTCCCAAAACCACGATATGATTATGAGAGACGCCGTAGTGGAGAGCTCCGGAAATTTTGACCACCTGGGGTTCTTTAACGTGCACCTAAATCTAAGTACACGGGCCTCAAACATTTTCGCCTCCATCGAAAATGCAGCCGCCGCGGCCGGGATTCGATCCCGCGACCTTCGGGTCAGCAGTCGAGTGCCATAACCACTAGACCACCGTGGCGGGGCAGAGTACGACACTAGCAGCCATTGTAAAAAAAATATTTTACGTATCAATGCTATCATATTATGCGAGCATATAAATGACTTCTTGGCGTTAGTACGCATTCCGTGAGACTTAGTGACAGTGTGGCTAGGGCAAAGCTCTCAAAGCCACTCTACAAAATCTGCCATGGAGTAATTTGGTCACTTGTGACAACGCTACACGAAATTCCTGAGGTGAATGTAATTTATTCCCTACTGCGGAAGACTTCATTATAGCCCCCTTGCTGCCCTGAAGGCACGCCGCATCTACGAATGTGAACCGTAGTGGTCGTCGAATAATTTTTCAATCGGTGAACGACTAATCTTTGTCAAACTTAGCTATAATTCGATTAATTCACACTTCTGAGGAGTGCTTCCAAAGAGGTTGAACGCGAGTTTCCACCCATGCAGGACCCTTTTTGCTTGTAGGAAAGGAGATGACTCTTAAGGGCTCGTTTTCTTTGTTAGACACAACATTATTGAGAACTAACAGACAATAACGCCAAGGAAAGTATAGGGGGTGTTATCTGTAGTATTTAGAATATAAATGTGAAGAAAGTAAAGTGGACGAAAAGATGACTTGCCGCCGGCAGGGACCGAACCTGCGACCTTCGAATAACGCGTCCGATGCTCTACCACTGAGCTACGGCGAAGGTCATCCTCCCGTCCACTTTATGGGGTATATATGTGCATTTAAACCTTGGAGTGTTAGCGCCAATCGCAGCCTTCTTGCTTGTATGGTTTGTGGTATATAGTTGAAAAATTTCGGCAGATCCTGCACCTTACGGGAATCGGTACCATGCGAAGCAGACAGCGAGTAGCTCTATGCTGCATTTTGTGGCTTTCAGCCAAGCGTTACGAGGCGGATCGACGTGTTTTTGTAAGTGGAGTAGTTGTGTGCACATCGTGGGCTTAGCAGGCACGTCGACATCACTGGCGTTCAAAGGGTAACACATGGTCTGACGTAACGTCAGCATTCAAGTAGAGCACGTTCGTCAGTATTATCGAAACGAAGTGCACTTAATACTGCGATGATTTGAATATCACACGTAACTTTCGTTAGCGTATTATCCGGAGTCAAGTGACGCTGGAATTTAGCTTGCTGAATCATGGGAATACAAATGTAATGCTATCAAAGCGATGCAACACTGACACTACAGACGTTAACTTGACATCACGTCTGTATCGTAGGAGTACATATGTAGCGTTTATTGCTTCATTATAAAATTATATAGCCAGCTTCACAACCACAATTGACGTTGCACCACCGTTACGCCTTCGTGGGTATTTTTCGAAACCAGTTTTTAAACCTGCCGTTGCTCTGTGGCAGAATACCTGAGTGCCACGCAGAATATACCTGAATGGTGCATAATGGAATAGAATTTTATTCATCTGGCGATGTAAATGACATTGTAGCTGCACTTCCCACTCCTTCCATCAAATGCATCCACCTAAACACGCGAAATGTGAGCATAAGACATTGTACTTAGAGGAACTTTTTGCCAAATGTTCTTCTCAGTTCTCAGTGATCACGCGAAGTGAAACATGGAGTATTTCAGAATGTGATATATGTAGGTTGCCCAATTACAATGCTTACTATTTAAACAGGTGAATCTCTCGAGGGGGCGGAGTATCATGGCTGGTTGCTGATGACGTTGACTGTCACATTCCTGACTGGTACACACTGCTTTTACCTGACTATGAAATATTGACGCTGTGCGCTGGAAAGCATGTGTTTTCTGTGTTCTATCGACCACCTACTGGTGACATACCAATGTTCATACAATTCTATGAGCAATTTCTTCCATATGTGGTTCAACAGCATAATTCGAAAACGTTAATAGCTGGTGGAGACTTCAATAGTGACACGTGTTCCAATAGTCAATCGTCGAAATCTTTTAAGGCGATTATATTATCGAATGGTTTTACCAACTTAATTAACATGCCTACCAGTGTCACATCTGAAGGTCAGTCAACCCTGGATCTATATATCACCGATTCCTCACAGTTCAATATTAAATGTGGTGTCTTATTATGTCAGTGAGCACTTGCCAGTATTTGCGTGTGCTCAAATACGTGGGTTAGGAGAGAAACATTTCCCTGCACTGTCTTACCAAGTAATTACAGAAAAAACTTTAAAATCTTTTTGTGACTCCTTGCTGAAAGTTGAATGGGATGTGATAACTAAAATCACAGATGCCAATGACGCTTACAATATGTTCATTGACATATTCTCTGTTGTATACCACCAGAGCTTTCCCTCTAAGACACGTAGAAAAAGTAGAAAAATCAGGAAACCTTGGGTTACGTCTTAACTACGTGAGGAAATTAAAGTCAGGGACAAGTTGTATCAACACTTTCTTTCCACGCGATCAGCAGATGACCTCGCCACATTTAAAAAGTACCGGAAGAGACTTACTAAGAAATTACGGCACGCACGCACAACGTACTATTAATCTCTCTTGGTCATCGAAATCCGCAACCACAGCCTACTATGGTCGAGGCTAAACAGACTTTTAAATCGCAATGAGTGTCACAAGCATTTACAGCAGTTGCAAATCAACGGCAAAGAGTTGTCAGGTGTTGAATTCGCCGATGCGTTTAATAATGTTTTTTTACAGATATCGCATGCGCACAAGCTAAGCCTCCTCAGGCAAGTAAATATATTCGCACTAATAGCGAGAATACAATATACCTTGAACCACTCATGGCGTACGAAGTTGTGTCGACTATAAAGATTAAAAAATAGCACTAGTTGCGACATTGGCGGTTTTCAGGTGTCCCCAATAAAACATGCAGTTGAAATTATTGCTCCAATACTCGCTCATATCTTTAATGTGTGTCAGCAATCCGCAATCTTTCCTGAAAAAAATGCAGTCGGCAAAAGTTACCGTTCTGTACAAAAAGAGAGATCGAAATGATTTGGGAAATTATAGGCCAGTATCTATTCTGCCAATCTTTTCAAAGATATTCGAAAAAGTATTGCACTCCAGAATAGGAACCTTCATTGAGAAACGTAACCTGCTAACACCACACCAATTTAGTTTCCGTAAGCATAAATCAGCTGAATTAGCACTAGCAGAGCAGAAAGAATATATATTGACAGGGTTTGAAAACAGAGCAATAGTCATTGGTATTTTCGTAGGTTTTCTAAAGCTTTTGATTTGGTTGACCATAACACTCTAGTGGAAAAACTAAGCTATTATAAAATCCGAGGACACACATTATCTCTGATCAAGTCCTACTTATTCAAGAGAACCGAAATTGTGAAAATCGACACCTTTACTTCTAAGGCCAGATCTGTCCAATGTGGAGTACCACAGGGAAGTATTTTGGGACCTCTACTTTTTAATCTTTATCTGAAGGATACCAGCAATATTAACCCTGAGGGAAAGTTTATTGTTTACGCGGATGACACGAGTATTTTCTTCACTGGTAATGATATTCATGATGTAATAGAACAAAGTAACAATACAATGAAAAATCTAGAGGAGCGGTCTGCATTAAATTTAATGAAAATAAATATAAGCAAGACAAAAGCAGTCTTATTCAGGCCAAAGAACAAGCGCATACCACCGAAGAGAGCTTCCTAGACCGCCCGAGGCTTTTTCGACAAAAGAAACCGCGCCATTGAGGCAAGCACAAACATACTCTCCACCGAATGACTTCACACTGCATAACATACAAGCCCCGAATACACCTCATTGCCAAGTGTACGGTCCATACCGACTCTATCCCACACATACTGGCACTGCCCCAGAGCCAACACGCCACAACGCCATTCACTCTGTTCTAACATACTTACATGGGAGGCCTGGGTTGCGAATCTGGGCGAAACCAGCTCCTCGTGGGCAATTCTCCTTAACCACATACTAACCATCTTAGGGGAGGTCAGTACAGCCTCACCCTAGAGCTCAGACCCGGACTTGGGTTTCGAAAATAAAAGTTTTTTCTCTCTCTCTCCGCATCAAGACATTATGTTACATTACCGAAGTATTGCAATTACCGAGAATTTCAAATGTCTGGGTGTTATCTTCTCAGCCATCATGTCATGGGATAATCATGTTAATTACGTCCCAAATAGAGCTAGCAAAATCACTGGTGTAGTAGGCCGTTTACGCTACATTCATCCCACATGTATTCACTTTTCAATCTGATTTAAACTATTGTCAAATGATATGGGGTAACACAACGCACTCCAATCTTGAATGTATGTTCCTGCTACAAAAAAAAATATCTCCGCCACGCATACAACGCTTCTTACACAGCATCGACAATAACTTTCTTTAACAGTTCGGGCGTGATCCCTGCACATAATCTGTACAAATATCGTTTGAGTCGCATATACAAACAAGATATCTATTGGAACATAAACAACCTAGGTAGTCTTGCTCAACTTCAAAGAAAAGCTCCAAGTTACGGTACCAGACACTTAGAGGAATGGTTAGTGCCAACACCGCGTTCAAACTACGGAAAATAAATGCTTCAATACAGAATATCTACACTATTAAATAGCTATAAATCAATATAGTTTTATCTTTGTACAGCCTCCTTCAAAGAACTTAAAAGGATGTATGTGGTTTCTACATAGATTCAGATTGCAATGTTTAGACATCTTTGATTTCGTTGCCTTTTAAGATGAAAATGTGAGTTGAAATATGTTAAAGCACTAGTATGCCTCTGTATATATGCTCGTGTGTATGGCTTTGTGTTTGTATAATTATGTAAAAGTGTGTGTGTATATATATATATATATATATATATATATATATATATATATATGTGTGTGTTTTGTGTAATATTGCCTCACTGCCAAATACAAAGGGTTGTAGGCTAGTCAATCTGTCCTGGGACAGCTTTTTTTCCACAATCCCCCCATCTGTATTTCGCAAAGATGGCAAATAAACTTTTATTATTATTATTATTATTATTATTATTATTATTATTATTATTATTATTATTATTATTATTATTATTATTATTATTATTATTATTATTATTATTTGGGTTCAATTCTTGGTGGTATCCTAATTTTATTATCTTTGCATTCGTCGGGTCAACGTTGCCCATGCCGGTTGTTCTTAACTCTCTCGAATTTCAATTACCAATGTTCTCGCCATTCCTGGGTAGATATAAACTGTCAATCACCTGTGACGCATACCCGAACACCGCGGCTCATGGTAAACGGGGATGTGCCACACTTGTCTGGAGGAAAGGGTTTGACGACATACGCGGCAGGATTTTGACGTTATTCATGTCATTACCAGACAGTCATATTTGTCAAAATTTCTTAGCCTCGCATGCCAATTTTGGTCAACACCAAGTTAAGGAGGCGATCATGAGAGCACCCAGACGTAGGCGGATAGATAGATAGATAGATAGATAGATAGATAGATAGATAGATAGATAGATAGATAGATAGATAGATAGATAGATAGATAGATAGATAGATAGATAGATAGATAGATAGATAGATAGATAGATAGATAGATAGATAAAAACGCTCAAAGTGCCCAGGGTTTGTTAAGAAATTCTTCGCATTTAAAACACAAGTGCGTAACGGTTCGGTCATTGATAACGTCCACTTTTCAATACCAAATATAACAGGTGTTCATGACGAGACAAGGGAGAAACAACAGACGGCATAACGGCAAAACAAGACACAAATTCAGTAGATGATGAAGAATGGAAGGAATGAAAAGGGGTCAAACGAAGCTTGTTGGTGGAATGCTGTGGAACATAGAATGTCGCTATTAAGTGGCGCTTATTGGGTACTCATTCTCAGGTTTAGCGCAGTGAAACGGCGAATGCTAAAGAAAACACGAAGATACAGCAATGTGTCCTAGTGTCTTCCATTGTCCTACGTCGTTACTATGAGGTAAACCTCAAGATATGCATTAACAGCGAGCGCACCAGTCTGCTCTGTTTATCGTGTTGAGTGAAACACGGGAGAACTAAACAAGAACTAAGACAACCGACACGTGAAAATCGTGATGTCCTGTAAAAGTATGCAATAAGTTATACCCGGGGTCGCAAACTCACCTGAGCTAGAGGGCCGCAGTCACAAAATTTAGTCCCGGAAGGGCCGGGGTAGTGACGAGAGAGAGAGATTCTTGAGTTGAGAGAAAATAGGTGAATGTGGGGGTAAGTGACGCAGTAACTGTCTCTCAGGCGAGGACACCACAACCGCGACACCTGGGCGGAATGGGGGAAAAAAGGTATAGGAGAGGTTAGACTGGAGGAGGAGGCCTGAGGGAGTTAGACACACCACAGGGGGGAAGAAAAAAAAGGAAAGAAAAGGGGAAAAAAAGAAACACGGAAGTTCTGTCTGTTGGGAGCTTGGTCGGCGTGGTTCAGAGAAGACGGTCGGCCAGTTGCGCGGCCTCGATAGGCTGAAAAGGTGGGGTGGGTGGGGGAGGGGTATTGTACAAAATTTCGCCTGACGCTAGCACTTGATATTCACGCATTACCCCTATTTTATATACGGATAATTTTTGAAGGGGATTTCGCGACAGGATGCTAGAAACCTATCGATACCGGTTTCCATTATTAGTCAAATGCGGACGCCTATTCGTAAATATGGAGATTTTGTTCCACGGTTATGTTTCAAAACATGGTGAACCCATGACCCCATAGCGAGCATCGAGCAAACAAGCAAAAATGCTTGAGACCTGTCCCGTCTGTGAAGCTTTACCGAACAGAGCGTTATTATTCGCAATAGGCGAGTAAAGAATGCGAGTACCATTTAGCAAAGTCACAAACATTTTATTCCTTGTCAAACCGCGCGCCGCTAGCAAAACATCTGCGAGCTGCATGCTGTCCCTGAGACCCCTTTGAGACCCCTGAGTTACACTCTCTAACACGACAAAAGAAAGTAAGGAGTTCTGGTTCTTCCAACCAAACGTTCTTTTCTGCAGAGCGAGGACATATCAATTGGCCGAGATGTTCACTTCGGCATGGATGCGCTTCAACGCTAGCGCCTTCGTTTGGGTGGCAAACATTGCACCTAGCCTCTGCATATAACTTCTTTGTAATCTGTACCATGGGATCATTTTGTCCAGCAAAAAATAAACATGCTAAACAACAGGTTCTGAAAGTTCAAACTGTCGATTCCTGCTTTTCTTCACATTGAGAAGATAAAAGCGTTTTCGTTGTTTGTTGCTCTTCTTTGCTGCCTTCTGTCTCCTAAAAAAAAGAATAAGTCCGTTTGTCTACATAGAGCAGGCAAGAACACAATAAAGTCTCTACTGTAGTTCACGTTGTTTTCACGAAGTGCATATGGCAAAAATAAGTCAACAATATTATGATTTACAAGTTGCGTTATGGCAAATCTGCAGGTCGGAACTTTCACTAGATATATATTGGGATAGAGGCTGGGGTGAAGAAGGCTTTGCCTATTCGAAGCCCTGAATATCACTTGAAATTTAATGAGCAAATAACTGCATATAAGTACAAATGACACCAAATTTTAGTACACTCGTATGAAATTACTCCAGGCGATGTAGTGATAAAATCAGTTGAACCATCATTACGAATGCTGTGGGCCTTTTGTTTTGTGAACTGTAGCCCCATGCAGTAATATTAATTGGGACATACAGAAAAGTGACCCTAACATTGGGCAGCTCTACCCCTGTAGTTAAAAGTTTTGAAGTTAATGGTGCTACCACCACCACGGACACTTGATCATGATATGCCCCACACTACTAAAATAATAATAATGAGCATCGCATATTCCTCTTTGGTTACTAGCCTAGAAGGTTCCTCTTCACTTCGCGTCGAGTATCATGTGAGTAGATGCGTCTTGTAGAACCTTCGGATATTCCATCAGATCGTGCCAGTCGGCATAGAAATTCACTTGTTCCATCAACAATGTCATCAAAATAGAATAAATGCTTTAAATCGTAAGTTGCCTACACAATAATTAATGATCATTTACCCCAATAAGAAAATACGAGTGCTATTTAAGTACATTCTCTGCAGTTAATTTTTGTCTGGTATTGCGTAACTGGCTGACCTTCGGCTTCTACATCGCATATCTGCAAAGGTGCTTAAACCACAACCAGATCTACTAAGCAAATGGAGCTGTGCATAATTATAAGAATTAACTTCCGTTGCCACGTAAATAGAGGTTCCTTTTTGGTAATTTGCAACACTGAATTCGATGCATAAGTTCGAGGGTAATAAATGCTACAGAAGAGCATTTATTACCCTCGAACGAATACTGCGGTAACTGCGGGAGCGAATACTGCGGGAACGAATACTGCCCTTACCGGGCAGTATTCGTTCCCTACCGTTACAAGATTTCATTGATGCCGCTATTACCCACTTAGAAGATAGGTAAATATCTAGTTTGTAATATGCACAGTGATGTTTTCTTATGTATTGCCGTATGTATTTCAGTTTTATTGTTGTTATTTTTTGTTCTGTTTGTATTAGTTTTGTATAACTCATCCACTCCTGCTATAGCCCTGCATTAGGGCTGCAGTATATTCAAATAAATAAAATAAATAAATAAAGAGGGTGTATAATGAGAGAAAATACTGTTTTGTGCACTCGGTATGCGTGTAAGATGGCGCGAGATCTACGATCTGTCTAAGATGTAAGATCTATAATTTCATTTATTTGTATGCCATCTTGATGACCAGAAAAACTGATGTCCAGTATCGGTTAAATAGCATATTATTACCTGAGGTTATACGTTAGAGATGCGATAAATGGGACTGTATTTAAATACAACGATTATGAAGACTACACATATATGAAGATGTGCGACCAAGATACAAATAGATGCAGCATACGTACATTCTCCAGTACTCTCGGGACATTTTATTTCATTTCGCGTTTTGTTTTTGACATTTCTGGCTGATTAGTGTCATTTTGACGGAAGGGTGACGGCACGAACGCGATCAATTTTTTTTCCGAGCTGTTCATCTGCATACGTGGGTTGAATACCTCGCGTAATAATTTCAAACTTATTTTGAAAAGAATTGAAGCTATTGTTGGGACATGGAACGGGCCTCTGGCAGGGTAGCCAATCTGAGACTGAACACACATCGGGCTGAACGAATTCTGAGAGGCGTTGAAAGAACTATCAGTGAGCCTCAACCCATCATAGCACCACGGTATTGACAGGTGAAATCCCAAACTTATTTTTCAAAATAAGCTTGACGAAGAATATTGTGTCTGACGTTAACTGATATGCTGTTTCTATTTAGTATCTCTTTCAAAAGAGGTCGCTCTTCAGGCGAGCTGCTGTTCCACAGCTGCATCATGTATTAGCACGACGCATAACAGAAAATAAAACACGACACACAAGAACAAGTTATCATCTCGATGTTTCCTGGTGTCCTGGTGGGGCATTGCATATCCTTTGGTTGCATCCCTGTGCTCAATAGATGCATTGTCATCAGCTGTTTTCGAAATCAGCTCACACGGGAAATGAAAACAGCCGAGGCAACAGCTGAATATGGAAGCATGCGATTTATTTTGGGTTACGAACAGAATAAAATGAGTTGTATTTTGGTGCGTGCGTACAAAATGCGCAAAGCGTTCAAAGCGTTGTGGTTGCCGGTCTTTGTGTGTTTCGTCTTTTCTTTTTCTTAATGGCATCGCGCCAATACCTGATGTAGTCAATTCCAAAATTTACTGCCGGATGAAGTTTGGCTTAGGAGGAGGGGGGAGTTGTGGCAGAATGGACTACCGCACACACCACAACAAACACGCCTACAGCAAACATTCTTAAAACCCTATATGCAACACGTGATGTTGAATTGCTTTTGTGAGTTTTTTTTTAATGGAAGCGGTCTTCTAAAAAAATGATTCGCAGTAGCCGTTCGCAAGATTTTCCAAACAAACCTTTCTTTCAATATGCAGCCGGCTATTTCCTGTAAACTCGAGGCATACCAACGTTTTTTAAGCGTTTTAAAACGAGCATTTACTGCTTCAAAAAACTCTTTTAGCGTGCCAATTTTTAATTCTTGCTCCATAGCATAACCTGAACACGATCTAGAAATGTAGAATCGAACATGTATACTTCATAACAACAAACCTTCAGCATCCAGCATTGCGGTCTAAGAATAACAGGACGAGCATATTTCAGGATCCAGATTGAAAATAGCGAAGATAAGTTGACATATGTGAACTATAGTAACGGAAATAAATCTTGAGAAACCTAACCGATTCTGCGGTTTGTAAGCTTTAAATGAGCGCCGAGCACTGGCTGCAAGCTTCCCCACGACGGCTATCTTTGCCGAAAAAGAATACTTTTCCTATTTATTGTTTCGCGTCATTTATACGTTCTCTGCATGAAAGTCTCATACTCAATTGCAGTCTACGTAAAAAAGAATGAAAGCGAATTTATGATATGGTTGCGAGGCATTTTACATCATGTTTATCGTTGTATAAACATGTGAAATCAATTCTCCACAATATAATGGGGCAAATTGCCAGCAGGGGAAAAATATTTACCTTTATCGAGAAACTTTCGTCTCTCTCCATAACGCCCAGCTTACGCCAGAGCTGAACGCACCGTTTGTTCAAGTGTGCGACGTCAGGGTGCCGTTGCCGATGCTCACCTGTATGTTACATAATCAACTGCATTCATACCTGAAACGAGACACTATAGCGCGGAATACATAACAAGCTTACCCATTTTATAAAATTATAATCGCACAGCAGTCGCTCCTCCCGTGGTACATTAACATTCTTCACAGCGTAATATCATACCCCTACTTTTCTTCATCTCACACTGACGCAAATTTTGCGCATCTTTGTGGTTTGAAGCCTCGTAATTTCAGTGATGACGTAACATTGACGCTAAAAACAAATGTCACTCCGCATTCATTAGAGTACTAAACCTATATAACTGAACGTAGCAGGTGATGCATAACGCATTTGTCTATTAATTACCAACTCATAGTAGCTTTTAAGGCGCGAGAGAACCCAATCACAAGAAAGGACACGGGACAGAGCACCACTAACAACTGATTTATTTGCATCAATACACGTGGATATGTATCGTTGTCAGCGCGAGCGCAGAATATATGTTCGCATCAATGGTGGTCAGATAACGCCTGCTCAATAAACTTTCTATCGGATTTAGACAGCACTACAGAAGTGTCACTAACGCTCACCAATTCGCCCAACAAAAAGTTCTGTTAATTACCTGCTGATACCTGCTAACGTAGAAGAAATTCGCTTACCTGTGATAACACTTATCAGTATCCCGAGCAGGACTGTAGCCAACATACCAAGGAGAGAACTCCATAATGAAGAAATTACAAAGGAAGATGCGTTTGTTTGTGACCTGTATAAGTACAATAAAATACCTGAGTTGACCCTCCAACGTGCCTAATATCACACCAGGGCGGTAAGTATATTCATAATATCAAAAGCTGCCGAAATGAACCAAGTGGCTTTAAATTGAGCGATTCTTGCAAACTACAAATAATATATATCTATGTATATAAACAGTAAAATTTTTAAGCATCCAAGAAACCTCGAATCATAGCACTGGACTTCATATTTCGCCACAAAAATGGCTGCATGACAAATTGCAGATATAGAGTTGAAGTGCTTGTAACTAGGGCTGGTTTGCAATAGTTCTGTGTGTGTAGAGAGTATTTGTTATGTTTTCGGCATTTGTTTAGCCTATCTTTATGCCGAATATTTTGTTCGTTCTTGTGCAGTGCAGTTGTCTGTTACCTTAGGGTCACTTGTCACAGAATATTCATTTCGTGTTCTACTTAATATATGCCTATGATTATCTATACTAATATCATCTGCCTATACAAATATCCTCACAGAATTCTTGTGCATGTACGATTGCACATGTTGAGCTACTACTACGGCTTTATGCTAGAGGTATGTCTTCTGCAGCAAGCTTTGGTGAACTATCAGAGGCGTTTTTATTTATTGTTTCTTGCTGTCGTCCCACATAACAACGACTTCCTGTGTGATTACAAGATTCCTGCAGTCTGCAATAATTATTTGCGCTTGAAGTTGCACTTTCATTCGTAAATAAAAACTAGAATTGTTGGACCCTGACGACATACTTTGGTCTTATAATTACAAATGCATCAATTTATTCAAGTACTTGAAGACTTTTACTCAAGCACGTTACCACAAATAGCGTTACACCAACACTGCATCGCGGTTCATGCGGCGTCTCGACACCTGTTTCTGTCCGAAAAAAGCATTCTGCTGCCTGTTACAGCAATGGAATAATAACCGCTGTTAACAATCCGTGAATTAACAAAATAAGCTTCTGTAAGCAAAGTCACGACAAGGAAAGCTGGTAATGATATGAAGACTTTTTGAGTTACGCTTTGGAAAAGGCAGGAACGGTTCAATACGTGCGATTTTACCAGCCTTGAATTAAGAGGACACTCCACCGTCTAGTGACATGCAATTTTGTTGGCGAGATACTCATTCCTTCGTGTTTTTCTTTTTTTTTTTTGTTGGGGCTACACTAGGTGCCTAGCATGCTGTCAACATTAGCCCGAAGTCATTGATTCATTGTTCATGCTCTGGTTTATCTCCTGAATCGCACTGCTTAGACGTTGACCAAGCGCGTGACATGAGTTGTTGGCACATATACCTGTTCGAAGAAAATGGTGACGTCAAGTCTGTGACGAGAGACGTAGCGGTGCTGTTGTCTGGACAATAGTCGAGCGATGCCGGCATGTACGGCGGTTTAATGCCACTGCTGAGTGACCGCCACATGGCAACGAGTTGGCCAGCGATCATGAGCAGTGTAGATATTCCAGCTCCCTGTGATGAGACCAAAATCGTGACCAGGGTTTAAGGACATGTGCGCGTAGCGACAGCCCTCTCGCTAGCGACAGCGTTGGCCTGCCGTAACTGAGTGCGAAATAGGCGAAAAACAAATCATATCCAACAAAATGCTAGTTATCAAAAACGGCTCCCGTTTCTATACAGCACATACTTATTTGAACATTCTGTTAAATTTACGGTGTCGCACTACAGACCGCGTGGCTTCCCAGAGTGTTTATTATTTTACAATGGGGCAATGGGTTTTTCTAATAGGTGGTGTTCAATTGCCCTGGGAAGTCACACGCTTTATAGTAGAATACTGTAATTTTACCAAAATGTTCCAATAGATTTCTGCTGTGTAGAGCCCGGAGTCGTTTTTTGATAACTTGCTTTTTCTCCATAGATATTTTTTCGCGCCTATTTCTCATTCAGTTATGGCAGGACGCCGTTGCTGCCGCCGAAACATGGCGCCACGTACAGATATTCCCAAATTCCTGGGAATGTACGAGTTATCTGATTTTGAAGTAACTTCCAACCATCATCATCATTATCATCAGGTTGTCTTATGTCCGCTACAGGACATCTCGCAGTTATCTCGCGAGCTGATTGCATCTGCTGCCTCCAAATTTCATAATTTCGTCGCTCCCCACCTCTTCCTGTTGTCCATCCTGACACTCTAATTGGCCATCTCTTCTACGTCCCTCTCATGACGGGACCTGTGCAAGTCCATGTATTTCTCCCAATAGCTGCTATTATATCGGCTACCCCTGTTTCCCTTATCCTCTCTGCTGCCGTCTTCCTATCTGTGAAAGTTACGCCTGTCGTCTTTCGTTCAATCGCCTGCTGGGTAGCCCTTAGCGTCATCTCGAGTTAGTTATTCTCCTGGTTTCCGCCTAATATGGTAAGCTGGAGGGATGGATGCTATGAGCGTCCCCTTTATAACGCGGCGGTGACAAGTGTGCCACCAGGCTCGACAAAAAAAAAAATCCTTTTACTCTTCTTTTTCTTAGTGCTGGCCTAGTGTCTCTACTTCAATTAAAACTATCTTACTCCAGAAAAAAAAACTTAAGTTTTCAGCCCAGTTCTCTGCCCTTTACGGCAGAATGTCCTTATTTTTTTCCAATATTTATTTTTGTCCTCTCTCTAATTTTCTGCCACCAATACTCAAACCGTCTCTTACTTATTTCAATCGCGGGTGTGTTCAGCTTTCCATTGTCTCTAAAACCCAAGGCGCCATGTAGGCGTTAAGTGCCCGATGGACACTGGTGTTTCCCTTCCAAGCATTCCCGGTCGTGCACTCATTTCCGGTTTTCCGAATATTCAGGAAAAGTCTTACAAAAAATAGGACTGGTACAAAATCCATGGTTCCTCGTTCAAGTTAAGAGTTACATTGGATAAATAAGCCATAGGAGCATAAGTAAGCGCACCACCGATAGCGCGCCACCTGTCGGCAGCACTGGCTACCGGCGAAGCGTTGCGGCAGTCGCTGCAGCCCGAGCAGCAGAACGTGCGTCAAGCTTCTGCGGTCATTACGTAATGGCGAAATAAGAACGCGTTAAGTGCCTTAACATGCTTGCTTGTGTATGACGACTTCTAAAAGGAGATATATTTACCCTATTAAGGCCTGCGGCAGTAAAGAAAAAAAAAGCGCTTATGACGTAAACGGTTACATTCGGCGTCTGCGCTATAGAGGCCGAGGGTTCAGTCCCTGTGTAATAGTCTGTCATAGTTTTCAAGTTCTCCTCCTCCTTTATTTTGCTGTTTTTATGTGGTGTCTTGTTCGTTTATTTTTTATATTTCCTTTGTTTACGCTGGTGGGTGGTGGTATACGGGACTAAAAACTCCCGTCCGTTTTCCTAGCGCTTATCGCTCATAAAGAGGCGTCCAACGCCTGAGGCCAGCGGCTTAGCGAAGGGGATGATTGGGGGCTTCGACACCCCCATGCACCTCGGAAATTTTTGCATTTGGTGCGTGCATATACCCACCCACACGTACGAACACACGCATGAACTTACATAAAAGATGTATGACCCAACCCGCAAAACAATTTTGGCTATGACCGTCGTATAAAGCACCAACGACGCGGTCTTGAATTTCAGTATTTTTATTTACTTGTGACACGAGCCCCGATGGACACTGTTGTTTCCCTTCCAAGCATTTCCGATCGTACACTCATTTCCGGTTTTCCGAATATTCAGGAAAGTCTTGCAAAAAATAGGACTGGTACAAAATCCATGGTTCCTCTTTCAAGTTAAGAGTTACATTGAATAAATATGCCATAGGAGCATAAGTTTACTTAAAAGAGTACTGACACGAATTTTAAAAGTTTTCTGATTGTTGCTCTAAATTAAAATACTGGTCTCGAGAAACCTAAAACGAGTATTGTGGTGCCTGGGAATGCATCCAATATATTTTAATTGCCGCTACCTTAGAAGACACCTTTACTTTCGATATGGAGGGGGCGGCTTCTCGGGGACGTTTCATGGGAGTGTGATGTCACGGAGATACAGAAACTGGCGAAGTACTAGCGGCATATTCATAATCTGCTCGTGGTGTACATAAACAACGATTTGTGAATTGTCGTCCAATGACTCTGACAGTGATCTCTGCGATTTAGGCTGCAGGACGCAGAGCTCGCAAACTCGGGAGAACTGTGTTGACTCGTCGGAATAATGCCCATTGCATTGTGGCTGGCTTGCAGATTCTGAGAGACGAAAACTTCAAAGTCAAATTAAAATAATTTACACGTGTTCTCCGACTCCAGTGTGTGAAGAGCGTTGACACTGCATACCAAGGAAAAGAAAAATGCCCCAATTGCGATGTCTCGAAATCATGTCAGTACTCCTTTACGATGAGGACCTATTCACGGTCACGATTACTAATGAAAATTAAGTGAATCACTTCGTTGAAAGAGCCCGCTTTGTTCTTGTGAGCCGCTGGGATCGTTGCGGTACCTGGCGGAGCAGATCTGAACCACGCGCTTCTTTCCACGTGGCCTCAGGGGTCTGCTTCGCGAGCGCACGAAACACAATGTAACACAGGGAATACTCCAGGGAACATAAACTCCGAGGTGCTAGTACCACTACCAGATACTTAAGACAGAGATTACGGTCGCCACCATGTTTTCTTTTTTTTTGTCCTGTGCAGTTACTGGGAAAAATTCAACGCAGTAGAGGCGGGCTAGCTGGTTTCTGTGAAAGCGGTACTGACACCAATTTGAGAATGTGAGTTTACTCTGCCATACAAATCTCTTGTATACCGCAACACTCTGAGCAAGTGTGAAGTCCAGTAAATGCTGATTTTTTATTACGGCATTCAAGTCGATTTTCGCATGGAGCACCTACCGTCATCAACACTCACTCTAGACAAGGCGTGCAAACACTGACCGAGAAAGAAGTGAAGACACCACAGGCGCCGACTAACAACTGCAAAGGCGCACAACGGCAGAAAAGAAAGAAGGCACGAAAACTTTTCTGTGCATGCACATACAATAGGCGAGTCTATCAATCCGGCACGTGTGGGGGTCTACGTGACAGATAACTGTTTAGGCATTTGATTTCTTCTTTATGCAAGTTAATTGGCAGTTGACATATCGACAATAATATAGTGCTAGCGCATGCTTGAGTCAACCGTCGATTAACTTGCATGAAGAAGAAATGAAATGCCTTAACAGTTATCTGTCTCGTAGAACCCCCCACACGTACCAGATTGGTATGTTTGCTTATTGCACGGGCATGCGCTGATAAGCTTTCGTGCCTTGTTTCTTTTCCACCGTTCTGCGCCTTTGCAGTTGCTAGTCGGCGTCTGTGGTGTTTACACTTCTTTCTTGTGTCCGTCTTTGCACACCCTGTCTTATAGAATGAATACTAACCCACTAGCTAAGCTCTCTTTCATTCATCAACACTGCCGTGACAAGAGCTAGACTCTCAGTCTGGTGACTTCCCGCTCCAGTATGGCTGATTGTGATGGCGTCAGGTACCAGAACACTGAGTATGGCCACTCGTGTGTAACCAAAAATATTGAAAATAGCTGCTTGTGCGTCACCGACGCAGCC